>NW_017216290.1:0-34022 GCF_001704415.2 Capra hircus
TCGGGGTATTCTTGAGTTGCGAAAGGGCTGTGAAGGACCTTTGGTAAGTCCAGAGGTTAGGTGTGATTGATGAGACGCACTCAGCGGAAAATGCTCATCTCCGCCTGGGGGAGGGAACTTCAACCTTATGTGCGCAATCATCTGAGATTGATGCGGTGATGCTTGGCTAATTAGGAGAGGGGACCATAGAAGGGAACCATCTGAGTGAAAAATCAGAGAGAGAGGGAGGACAGCAGAGGGCGTTGGAGCTCGGGGCGGTGAAGGGAGGGAGAAGGGGAGGAAGAAAAGCAAATTGACTTCTACTTTCCATTTACTGAACAGCGAAATTGATTTCCTTCTCGGCACGATGCAGAGGGGCCTAAAAGCATGCGGTAAGCCAGCTGTGGAACCCGCAGTGACAGAGTTTGAAGAGGCGCTGCAATAAGCAAGGGTGCATGCGATTCCGGGACCCTCTGGAAATTTTTACTGCGATGTACCACAAAATCTGCCGGTTTTTTGTGCTCTGGCTTTTTCACTCTTCTGACGAGCTTTTCTGAAAAAGTCATTAGGGACGTATCTTCTGCTATTGGAACGAGTGATATTACAATCCAAGAAACGCCTCTGAGTTTCTAGCCTGCTGTAGGAATACGTAAAGCTGCGCGTGATTGTTTGAGCCGTCAACACTGCGCAGGAGCACAGAAGCTAAAAATCTAGGAATGCAGGAGCTTCCAGGAGCTCAAAGTGTGTTTAGCATAGGATGATAAAAGTTCATTTTTGGTGTCAATGCTTGTGCAACATTTTATATCTTATTTTTAAGATATAGTGTAACTATAGAAAACAAGTAGTAGATCCTGGTATTAGCAACATTAGAATCTTTGGAGTTAAGTCTTTCTTGTTATAATCACTGCCTTAGTTCCATAGGAAGATGTACTTTAATGCTTTAAAGGAGATGCAGATTAAAGAAAAAAACTCTCAGGGGAAACAATAATTAACATATCATTAAGGAAGAGGCCAAAAGTGTTATAACAAGCTCCTTGCCAGAAGATAATGTAAATCACCTGAGACTTTTGTAATAAAAATATATACAAGGAAAGATCTGGGTAGTGAAGCTGCGTACAACTAATTTTGGTGTTACCATTTGACTCACATGTTATTCAAGAAGTAAAAGAGGCCTCGACAAATAAAAGGAGGAAAGGCCAAGAGGCAGGGGGCCCCCCAAGTTTCTCTGACACAGCTTCTCCGAAACTAGTTCTCAGCCTGGTTTCTTGGGACTCTGCTCCACAGGCGTGTTTCTCTCTCTGTTCTTACTTACTTCCTACCTTTCCTTCTCCTGCTACTTTACTTTAACTCAGGCTGAATTTCTCACACTGGAGTGGGAAGGCCTCGCCAGGAGTTCTTACTAATTACTTGCCCTGGTGTTAAGACCCGCAGAGGAAAAGGAGCTCTAAGGCGAGGCAACTCTCGCACTTAAGATATTCCAAGCGGGCGCACGGTGGCCCAACGTAGGTGGTGCAAATTCCTGTACTGGAATTTATATGGCCTTCCCGCGTAAACCAAGCTCATTCAGAACCTCTTCTACCACTTAATACTTCTTACTACATATAGTTTCTAATCTAATCTTACATTAATCAATAACAAGTCTTTCCATTGCAACCGCCGGTCCACGCCTGTACGAAAATTCACTGGATCCACACGGGCTGGACGCCGATAAGAACCGTTGTGTGGAGTCAGTGCCGGGAACCTGCGGATTCCTCTTCCAGTGCATGAGCATGGATCTTGGGGTACTTACTGGAGTCCCCAGGGGAAGTCAGTCTTCGTCGGAGTTGGGGCATGCACAGTGCCCGCTTTCCTCGCCGACTGTAGCAGCAGTGTCATGCTCCACGTTCGCACGCCGGTGCCGGTGGATAAGGAATCTTGTGCTTTCCCACGAGGCTTTCCCTCGAGGCTTTCCAACGAGGCTTTCCACCGCAAGGCTTCCACCCAGAGGGCTGTCCACGTGCCACGGGGTGAGTCCGATCCTCGGGCTTGAAAAGTCGGAGCTGTGCAGGGAAAACAGGTTCCCCGCTGGAATAAGGATTGAGACCATCATGGACTCTGGGATAGGTGGCCACGAACCTAGGAGTTCCTCCATCCGCCTTTCTCCTGTGGCCAGAGTGCGCTCTCTCTGAGATCGTCGGGACCGCCGGCGGAGAATTTTTCCCCGGCAACACGCAGTGGAAGGATCCCTACTCTCGAGTACCGGGAGGCGGAAACGGGCTCCTCTGGCATGTGCGGGACTCCGTGGCTTCTCTCCAGTGGAGACGGTAGTGGCGACATTCTTGAGTTGCCAGCAAGGGTGTGAAAGACCATAGGAAGTTCAGAGGTTAGGTGCTGAATTAGCACTTGAGACGCTGCAGCGGAAATGAGCCTCATCTCGCTTGGAGGGAGACCGTCACTGGATTTATTCGAGTGCGGCAAGGTGCTCTCGACTCTACGAACGGGGAACCTCAGGACCCGCTGTGGGGCCTCAGGAAAGGCCAGTCCGCATTGCGGTGCCTCGATGGGTACTTTCGGATTACTCTCCGTTCGATGCCCCCGGCTAAGCCCTTGATGTGGAGTCAGTGCCGGAACAGTGAGGAATATCCTCTGCATGTGACATGGATGCTTGGGTAATTCTGGAGTCCTCCCCAGGGGATCCAGATCTCCTCTTGAGTGGGGACATGCACGTTCGTTTCTCCCGAGCTTAGCACATCATTTATCGCTTCCACTTCGAAGTGGATACAAAAGGCATCTGTGGAATTTTCCCTGCGGCTTTCCCACGAGGTTTCCAAGAGGCTTCTCTCACGAGGGGCTGTCCACGTGCCCCGGGTGATTGTTTATCGGACTGTGAAAGTCGACGGCAGTGCAGAAAAACAGGTTTCCTGGCAAGGACTAAAGAGAAATCTAGGGAGAACTACTGGATGGTAGCACGACCCTGGAGGGCTTCTCTCGCCTTTCCTGTGGAAAGTGCATCCCTTGAGATGTGAGGGGAATGACCAGAAATTCTTTACCCCACCACGCAGGGAAAGGATTCGCTTTCAGTCCTGATTGAGGCAGAAACGGGGTCCTGTGCATGTGGTTGGGACTACTCGTGCTTTCTCTCGAAGTGGAAGGGTATGTCAGGGAACATATCTTGAGTTGGCAGCAAGGGATGTGAAGGATCCTTTGGAGTTTCCAGAGGTTTAGAATGTGATTACACTCGAGACGACTTCTGTGGAATGAGGCCTCATCTCGCCTAGAGGGAAGAACCTCCTGTATTTTCTCGGAGTTGTGGAGGTCCTCGAGACTACGATGAGGCCTCAGGGACCGCTCTGGTGGACCTCAAGGAAAAGCAGTGCCCCCATTAGGCTATTCTCTTAGAGCGAGGTTCTGCGGTGCCTCTCGGAGATTCGGGCTCTGCGTCGATTAGCGCAGGGCCTAAACCTTGGATGTGGAGTTCGATGGGCTGGAACCGTGAAGGATTTCTCATCCCAGATCGCATGACACATGGATATTGACGGGTACTTTGGGTTCCCCTGGAGTCGAGTCTCACAGTCTCGAAAGTGGGGGCGAGCTTATGTCCGTCACGTGTGCTTTACTCCAAGGCTTATACAGCAGTGGTCACCTTCCTTACTTTTCGGGTGGTGGATCAAGGGATCTGTCACTATGAGTTTGATGGTGTTCACCCGGGCTTTTCCCTCGAGGCTTTCGCCACAAGGTGTCCCCTGGTGCCACTGTGGTGTGAACTCATCCTCAGGATTGAAAGTCTATTCGAAAGCCAGTGCGGAAACAGGTTTCCATGAATTGGACTGAGACATCCGGGGGAGCTGCTGGAATGGTGGCAGACCCTGCGAGTTCCTTCTCAACTCACGCATTAGTATATAGGAGCGTAATGTTGCGAGTGTGCAGATGCGCACGGTACTAGGAAGTGCGCAGGGAATTCTTTCCGGACAACCCAGGGAAAGGATCCTCCTCCTCGAGAGGCCGGAACGAACGGCTCATCTGAATGTGCGCTGGGGCTCGTGCTTCCTCCGATGGAGACGGTAGTAGGGGAATTCTTGATTGAGCAAGGGTGTGAAGGACCCCCTTTCGAAGTTCCAGCGTGAAGTTTAGGTGTGAGTGAGAGGAGACGTCGTCAAAGCGGACAAAGGGCCTCATTCGCCTGAAGGGGAGACAATCTCCAGTGGTTTTCTCAGTTGCCGAGGTGTGACTGTCGAGCCTTAGGACGGGGAGCTAGGGACCGCCTCTGGTGCCATCAGGAAAGGCCAGGTCCATGCAGTTGCTCAGGGGCTTGTCGGAATTCCTCTCCCATCCCGATGCGGCCTAAAGAACTTTAGTGTGGAGTGCGGTGCCATAACCTAGGATTCCTCCATCAGCAGTGCTGACATGGTTCTGGGGTACTTCATGAGTCTCGCCCAGGGAGTAAGTCCGTCGGGATCTTAGTGCGGAAGGCCAGAGAGAGCGCACTATGCGACCTCCCGAAGCTGTAAGCAGCAGTGTCACGCTGATCCGCTTGGCGCGTAAGGGTCAAAAAGATCTCTGCCTATTCCTAGCAGGGCTGTTCCCTCGAGGCCTTTCCAGACGTGCATACAGTGTGTGATTCGATTCCTCGCTTGAAAGTGAGGCAGGGAGGAAAACAGTTTTCCCTGGAAAGGCACTGAAGCACATGGGGGACTCTGGGAATGTGGACGACCCTGGATTCTCTCGTCTTTAGTGTGAGAGGCTCCTCTTGAGATCCCATGGAACCGGGAATTCTTGACCTAACACGGAGGAAAGCGATCCCCTTCTCGAGCTAGGGAGGCAGAAAAGGGGCTCACTGGATGTGGGCGGAGCTTCTCTGTGCTTCCTTCAAGTGGAACGGCTATGTGTGGACGTGATATTCTTCTTGAGTTAGAAAGCAAGGTAGTGAAGGCTCTTTTTGGAAAGTGAGAGGTTCTTAACGGTGTGATTAGCTCGAGACAGCCTAGCGGAAATGGGAACCTCATCCACAGCTGCGAGGGGAGAACCTCCTGGATTTTATCAAGTGGCGGGCAGGTGCTGTTGACCTAAGACACGGGGCCTCAGGGCCGTTGGGGTCCCGGCAAACGCCAGTACGATGCAGTTGCTCGGGGCCTCTCGGATTCCTCTCTCGGATGTCGGGGCTAAGACCTTGTGTGCAGTCGTCCGAACCTGAGGATTCCTTCCAGTGCTGACATGGGTCTTGGGGTACCTCTGGAGTCTCCCCAGGGGATTCAGGCCTCGTCTCGGAGTGGGGCATGAGCGTGCCCTTATCCCATGCTGTAGTAGCAGTGTCATGCTTCTGCTTGCATGGACAAGGATCTGTGACTTTCCCTCGAGTCTTTCCACGAGGCTCTCCCACAGGGCTGTCCCACGTGTCACGGTGGTGTGAGTCGATCCTCGGCGGAAAAGCCGAGCAGTGTAGGGAAAACAGGTTCCTGTGGAATAGACTGAGACATCTGGGGGAGTCTTGGAAATGGTGGCACGACCCTGCAGTTCCTATCCCCTTTCCTTTGGAGAGCGCTCCTCTTGAGATGCGATGGGAATACCGGAATTCTTTCCCGACCAAGTAGGGAAAGGATCCCTCATCTCGAGCTACGAGCCAGAAACGGAGCTCCTCTGGATGTGGCCGGACCTCGTGCTTCCTCTTGAGTGGAAACGGGTATGTCGGGAACTTCTTGAGTTGCAGCATGACTGTGCAAGACTCTTTAGAAGTTCCAGAGTTCACGTGTGATTAGCCTCGAGACACACCTCAGTGGAAACGGTCCTCATCTCACCTGCAGGGGAGAACCTCCTGGATTTTACAGACCTGCGGCAGGTGCTCTCGACTTATGACGGGGACCTCATGGACCGCTCTGGTGACCTCAAGAAAAGGCCAGTCCCCAAGCGAGTTGCTAGAGGTCCTGTCGCTATTCCTCTCCCGTCGATGCCAGGGCTAAGACCTTGTGTGGAGTCGGGGCCCGGAACCTGAGGATTCCTCTCCAGGGCTGACATGCATCTTGGGGTATTTCTGGAGTCTCCCAGGGGAGTCAGTTCTCGTCTCGAGTAGGGCATGCACGTGCGCTTTCCTCCCGTGCTGTAGCAGCAGTGTCACGCTTCCCGTCGCGTGGATTAAGGGATCTGTGGCTTTCCCTCGATGCTTTCCCACGAGGCTTTCCCACAGTTTGTCACACGTGCCACCGTGGTGTGAGTCGATCCTCGGTGTGAAAGTCGAAGCAGTGCAGGGAAAAATCCTCTGGAATGGACTGACATCTGGGGACTCTTGGAATGGTGCACGACCCATGAGTTCCTCTCGCCTTTCCTGTGCAGCGCGCCTCCTCTTGAGATGCGTCGAAACGTCGGGAATTCTTTCCCGAGGAAGCAGGGAAGGATCCCTCATCTCGAGCTTGGCGGCGGAAACGGAGCTCCTCTGGCGGTGGCCGGACCTCGTGCTTCCTCTGGAGTGGAGACGGGTATGTCGGGGACTTCTTGAGTTTTAGCAAGGGGTGTTTAGGACACTTTGGGAAGTTCCAGAGTTTAGGTGTGATTATTCTCGAGACGCCGCAGAGAAAATGGGCCTCATCTCGACTGGAGCAGAGAACCTCCTGGATTTTCTCGAGTTGCGGCAGGTACTCTCGACATACGACCGTGACCTCAGGGACAGTGTAGCAGATGTGTCACGCTTCCCGTCGCGGGGATCAAGGGATCTGTGGCTTTCCCTCGAGGCTTTCTCACAGGGCTGTCCCACATGCCACCATGGTGTGAGTGGATCCTCGGCGTGAAAGTCGAGGCAGTGCTGGGAAAACGGTTTTCCTCTGAAATGGACTGAGACATCTGGGGGACTCTTGAAATGGTGGCACGACCCTGGAGTTCCTCTCGCCTTTCCTATTGAGAACCCTTGCTCTTGAGATGCCATGGGAACGCCAAAAAATCTTTCCTGACTAAGCAGGATAGGATCCTCATCTTCGGAAACGGGGTTCCTCTGAATGTGGGCGGAACCCTCTTGCTTCCTCCTCGTGTGGAGACGGGTATGTCGGGGAACTTCTTGAGTTGCAGAAAGGACCCTTTTTAATTTCCAGAGATTAGGTGTGATGAGCCTCCAGACACCTCAGAGGAAACTGGCCTCATCCCGCCTGGAGGGGAGAACCTCCCTGGATTTTACCCAGTTGCGGCAGGTGCTCTTGAGTTACGACGGGTCCTCAGGGACCCGCTCTGGTGGCCTCAGGAAAGTCCAGTCCCCATGTGAGTTACCAGGGGGCCTCTAGGGATTCCTCTCCCATCGATGCCGGTGCCTAAGACCTTGTGTGGAGTCGGGGGCCAGACCCAGAGGATGCCTCTCCAGTGCTGACATGAATCTTTCCGTACTTCTGGAGTCTCACCAGGGGAGTCAGTCCTCATCTCGGTGTGGGGGCATGCACCTGCCATTTCCTCACGACCTGCAGCAGCAGTGTCACGGCTTGCCGACGTGTGGATCAAGGGATCTGTCGCTTTCCATTGAGGCTTTCCCACGAGGCTTTCCAACAGGGCTGTCCCCACGTGCCACGGTGGTGTGAGTCGATCCTCGGCGTGAATGTCGAGGCAGTGCAGGGAAAACAGTTTCTTCTGGAATGGACTTAGACATCTGGGGGACTCTTGGAATGCTGGCAAGGCCCTGGAGTTCCTCTCGTCTTTTCCTGTTGAGAGCGCCTCCTCTTGAGATGCGACCAGGAAGGCCCGGGAATTCTTTCCGACGACGAAGGGAAAGGATCCCTCTTCTCGAGCTACGAGGCGGAAACGGGGCTCCGCTGGATATGGGCGGGACCCTCGTCCTTCCTCTCGAGTGGATATGGGTATGTCGGAGAACTTCTTGACTTGCAGCAAGGGTGTGAAGGACCCTTTGGAAGTTCCAGAGGTTAGGTGTGATTAGCCTCGAGACGCCTCAGCGGAAATGGGCCTCATCTCGCCTGGAGGGGAGAACCTCCTGGATTTTCTCGAGTTGCGGCAGGTGCTCTCGAGTTACGACGGAGACCTCAGGGACCCGCTCTGGTGACCTCAGGAAAGGCCAGGCCCCATGCGAGGTGCTAGGGGGCCTCTCAGTATTCCTCTCCCGTTGATGCCAGGGCCTAAGACCTTGTGTGGAGTAGGGACCGGAACCTGAGGATTCCTCTCCAGTGCTGACATGGATCTTGGCGTACTTGTGGAGTCTCCCAAGCTTGCGTCAGTCCTCGGCTCGCGTGGGGTCATGCACGTGCGCTTTCCTCCCGAGCGGTAGCAGCAGTGTCATGCTTCCCTTCTCGTGGATCAAGGAATCTGTGGCTTTCCCTGGAGTCTTTCCCATGAGGCTTTCCCACAGGGCTATTCCACTTGCCACCATGGTGTGAGTCGATCCTCGGCGTGAAAGTCGAACCAGTGCAGGGAAAACAGGAACCTCCTTCCCCACAGTAGGGGATACACTGTCCCCTTGGGCGGGTATCTCCAGGGCACTCGCGCTGGGGGGTTGCCCGCGGAGGTGCGGGCCTCAGGCTCCACGTGAGAAAAGCCCCAAATGGCATTAGCTGCCAGTCCAGACGCTGGCCCCTCAGGTCTCTGGCCGGAGCCTTGGGCTCCAGGCAACTCAAAGCCCTCGGCGGTGGCACTCTGGGACTGCTGTAGGGAAAGGATGCCAAGAGCCCACGGAGGAGTTGGGGAGGGGGCATGGGGGAAACGGAGGCGAGGACAGCGAGGGATCTAGGTGGAGGCGCTGGAGAGAGCGTCTGGTGTCCCGGAATGCCTCGGAGGAGCCAGCGGGGGACAGTCGAGGACCAGGGACCTGTGGAATGTGAAAAGGCGGGAAATCTCAGAGCAAGGCAGGCTGGGAAAGGGGGCGTTGGTGGCCAATTCAAAGGGACCTAGGGGCGTTTCCTGGGCGGTGAGTTCCCTTGGCACTGCTGAGGGCCCCTGATTGATCCACTCGGGGTTGAACCCACCCCCGGCTGCGAGGGAGGGCCACAAACCAAAGCCCCCGAACTGCCCGCCACCCCAACGGGGATCTTGGCGGTCCAGGGCACAGCCGTGCCCGGGAAAAGCCCACTCGCTCCACGGGACTCCGTCCAGGGTCTCTGCTTGGAAAGAGGCCAGGGGCGGCCCCCTCCATCTACCCACCCAAACCCTATTGACGTCAATGGTGGCGGAGACGCCTCCCGTTCTCCAGAGTCCTGAGCTGCTGGGTCCCCGCCCACTCGGCCAGCAGTCTGCAGCGTGCCCGTGTGCCTCTCCCACCATGGCTTCGTCCGGCTCCTCCAGCACCTCAAACGGTACGTTTGCCCTCGGTCCCTGTGATCGGATCACATCTCAGGGGATTTGCGGGTGGCCTGGGCAAGGGCTCTCGGCCAATGTGTTGACCCCCCTCCCACCCGAGAACGGCTGGGACCCATCGGCCAGGCCCGGGGTTTCGAGGCGTCAGGTGTGCCCAAATTCGGAGGGCGTGGCATCGTTCGTTCATCTTGCTCCTTTGGCACACACATGGCTTCTCCGTTCTCTTTTCTGGGAAGACAGTGTTGTTTCAGGGGGCGTGCTGCGGGGGGCGGGGGCCGGGGTTGGGTGATGGTGGGAGCGGGTGCTTTGCTGGGATGAGGCCCTTTATCCTCACATCTTCATGTGGGAATGGGAGTCGGGGAGCTCTGTGGCCTTGCTGCCATCAGTGGCTTCCTCTGCACAGGGGCCTAGTGGCTTCTGCCTTTTGTCAGGCGTTACGGGGTTTGGGCGTCGCTTTGGTGGCCTTGGCCTTTGCCTTGGCCTGGGCCTTGGCCTTGCCCTTGGCGTTGCCGTTGCCCTTGCCTTGGTCTTGGGCTTGGCCTTGCCCTGCCCTTGAACTTGAACTTGAACTTGACCTTGACCTTGACCTTGAACTTGAACTTGGGCTTGACCTTGAACTTGAACTTGACTTTGAACTTGAACTTTACGTTGAACTTGAACTTGAACTTGACCGTGGACTTGACTTTGAACTTGAACTTGACCTTGAACTTGATCTTGACATTGACATTGAACTTGAACTTGAACTTGACCTTGAACTTGAACTTCAACTTGAACTTGAACTTGACCTTGACCTTGACCTTGAACTTGAACTTCAACTTGAACTTCAACTTGAACTTGTCCTTGAACTTCAACTTGAAATTGTCCTTGACCTTGAACTTGAACTTGACCTTGACCTTGAACTTCACTTTGAACTTGAACTTGACCTTGACCTTGAACTTGACCCTGAACTTGACCTTGACCTTGAACTTGAAGTTGACCTTGAACTTGAACTTGAACTTCAACTTGATCTTGAGCTTGACCTTGACCTTGAACTTGAACTTGACCTTGACCTTGAACTTGACCTTGAACTTGACCTTGACCTTGACCAACAACGGAAGACCTCGAGATTTGCTCAGAGCACCGGAGGTTCAGAAGCAGGGCCCTGCGACGGGAATGCCGGGAATTCTTTCCCGACCACGCAGGGAAAGAATCCCTCCTCTGGAACTATGAAGCGGAAACGGGGGTCCTCTGTATGTAAGTGGGACTCTCGTGCTCCTTCTCGATTGGAAACGGGTATGTCGAGGAAATTCTTGAGTTGCAGCAAGGGTGTGAAGGACCCTTTGGAAATTCCAGAGTTTAGGGGTGATTAGCCTCGAGACGCCTCAGCGGAAATGGGCCTCATATCGCCTGATGGGGAGAAACTCCTGGATTTTCTCGAGTTGCGGCAGGTAGTGTGGACTTAAACCGGGACCACAGGGACCCGCTCTGGTGGCCTCAGGAAAGGCCAGTCCCCATGCGAGTTGCTCGGGGCCTCTCGGGATTCCTCTCACGTCGATGCCGGGGCCTAAGATCTTGTGTGGAGTCAGTGCCGGAAACTGAGGATTCATCTCCAGTGCTGACATGCATCTTGGGGTACTTCTGGAGTCTCCCCAGTGGAGTAAGGCCTCATCTCGAGTGGGGGCATGCACGTGCGCTTTCTTCCGGAGCTGCAACAGCAGTGTCACCCTTCCCTTCACGAGGATCAAGGGATCTGTGGCTCTCCCTCGAGGCTTTCCCACGAGGCTTTCCCACGAGGCTTTCCCACAGGGCTGTCCCACGTGCCACCGTGGTGTGAGTCGATCCTCGGCTTGAAAGTCGAGGCAGTGCAGGGAAAACAGGTTTCCCTGGAATGGACGGAGACCTCTGGGGGACTCTGGGAATGGTGGCACGACCCTGGAGTTCCTCTCGCCTTTCCTGTGGAGAGCGCCTCCTCTTGAGATGCGACGGGAACGCCGGGAATTCTTTCCCGACCACGCAGGGAAAGGATACCTCCTCTAAAGCTAGGAAGCGGAAACGGGGCTCCTCTAGATGTGGGCGGAACTCTCGTGCTTCCTCTCGAGTGGTGACGGGTATGTCCGGGAACTTCTTGAGTTGCAGCAAGGGTGTGAAGGACCCTTTGGAAGTTCCAGAGGTTAGGTTTGATTAGCCTCGAGACGCCTCAGCGGAAATGGGCCTCCTCTCGCCTGGAGGGGAGAACCTCCTGGATTTTCTCGAGTTGCGGCAGGTACTCTCGACTTACGACGGGGCCCTCAGGGACCCGCTGTGGTGGCCACAGGAAAGGCCAGTCCCCATGCGAGTTGCACTGGGGCCTCTCGGGATTGTTCTCCCGTCGATGCCGGGGCCTAAGACCTTGTGTGGAGTCGGTGACGGATACTGAGGATTCCTCTCCAGTGCTGACATGGATCTTGGGGTACTTCTGGAGTCCCCCCAGGAGTGTCAGTCCTCGTCTCGAGTGGGGCCTTGCACGTGAGCTTTCCTCCCGAGCTGAAGCAGCAGTGTCACGCTTCCCTTCGCGTGGATCAAGGGACCTGTGGCTTTCCCTCGAGGCTTTCCAACGAGGCTTTCCCACAGGGCTGTCCCACGTGCCACCGTGTTGAGTCGATCCTCGGCTTGAAAGTCGAGGCAGTGCAGGGAAAACAGGTTTCCCTGGAATGGAGTGAGACATCTGGGGAACTCTAGGAATGTGGCACGACACTGGAGTTCCTCTCGCCTTTCCTGTGGAGAGCGCCTCCTCTTGAGATGTGACGGGAATGCCGGGAATTCTTTCCCGACCACGCAGGTTAAGGATCCCTGCTCTCGAGCTAGCAGGCGGAAACGGGGCTCATCTGGATGTGGGTGGGACTCTCGTGCTTCCTCTCAAGTGGAGACGGGTATGTCGGGGAACTTCTTGAGTTGCAGCAAGGGTGTGAAGGACCCTTTGGAAGTTCCAGAGGTTAGGTTTGATTAGCCTCGAGACGTCTCAGCGGAAATGGGCCTCATCTCGCCTGGAGGGGAGAACCTCCTGGATTTTCTAGAGTTGCGGCAGGTGCTCTCGACTTACGACAGGGACCTCACGGACCCGCTGTGGTGGCCTCAGGAAAGGCCAGTCCCCATGCGAGTTGTTCGGGGGCCTCTCGGGATTCCTCTCCCGTCGATGCTGGGGCCTAAGACCTTGTGTGGACTCAGTTCCAGAACCTGAGGATTCCTCTCCAGTGCCGGCATGGATCTTGGGGTACTTCTAGAGCCTCCCGAGGGGAGTCAGTACTCATCTCGAGAGGGGGCATGAACGTGCGATTTCCTCAAGAGCTGTAGCAGCAGTGTCACGCTTCCCTTTGCGAGAATCAAGGGATCTGTGTCTTTCCCTCGAGGCTTTCCCACGAGGCTTTCCCACGAGGCTTTCCCACAGGGATGTCCCACGTGCCACCGTTGTGTGAGTTGATCCTCGGCTTGAAAGTCGAGGCAGTGCAGGGAAAACAGGTTTCCCTGGAATGGACTGAGACATCAGGGGGACTTTGGTTATGGTGGCACGACCCTGGAGTTCCTCTCGCCTTTCCTGTGGAGAGCGCCTCCTCTTGAGCTGCGACGGGAACGCCGGGAATTCTTTCCCGACCACGCAGGGAAAGGATCCCTCCTCTCGGGCTAGGAGGTGGAAACGGGGCTCCTCTGGATGTGGGCGGGACTCTCGTGCTTCCTCTCGAGTGGAGACCGGTATGTCGGGGAACTTCTTGAGTTGCAGCAAGGGTGTGAAGGACCCTTTGGAAGTTCCAGAGGTACGGTGTGATTAGCCTCGAGATACCTCAGCGGAAATAGGTCTCAGCTCGCCTGGAGGTGAGAACCTCCTCGATTTTCTCGAGGTGCAGCAGGTGCTCTCAACTTACGACGGGGACCTCAGGGACCCGCTCTGTTGGCCTCAGGAAAGGCCAGGCCCGATGCGAGTTGCTCGGGGCCTCTCGGGATTCCTCTCCGGTCGATGCCGGCGCCTAAGATCTTGTGTGGAGTCGGTGCCGGAACCTGAGGATTCCTCTCCAGTGCTTTCATGGATCTTGGGGTACTTCTGGAGTCTCCCCAGGGCAGTCAGTCCTCTACTCGAGTGGGGGCATGCACGTGCGATTTCCTCCCGAGCTGTAGCAGCAGTGTCAGGCTTCCCTTCTCGGGGATCAACGGATCTGTGGCTTTCCATCGAGGATTTCCCAAGAGGCTTTCCCACGAGGCTTCCCCACAGGGCTGTCCCACGTGCCACCGTGGTGTGAGTCGATCCTTGGCTTAAAAGTCGAGGCAGTGCAGGGAAAACAGGTTTCCCTGGAATGGACTGAGAAATCAGGGGGACTCTGGGAATGGGGCCTGATCCTGGAGTTCCTCTCGTCTTTCCTGTGGAGAGCGCCTCCTCTTGAGATGCGCCGGGAACGCCGGGAATTCTTTCCCGACCACGCAGGAAAAGGATCCCTCCTCTCGAGCTAGCAGGCGGAAACGGGGCCACTCTGGAATTGGGCGGGACTCTCGTGTTATTCTTGAGTGGAGACCGGTATGTCGGGGAACTTCTTGAGTTGCAGCTAGGGTGTGAAGGACCCTTTGGAAGTTCCAGAGGTCAGGTGTGATTAGCCTCGAGATACCTCAGCGGAAATGGGCCTCATCTCGACTGGAGGGGAGAACCTCCTGGATTTTCCCGAGTTGGGGCAGGTGCTCTCGACTTATTACTGGGACCTCAGGGACCCGCTCTGGTGGCCACAGGAAAGGCCAGTCCCCTTTCGAGTTGCACTGGGGCCTCTAGGGATTGTTCTCCCGTCGATGCCGGGGCCTAAGACCTTGTGTGGATTCGGTGCCGGAACCTGAGGATTCCTCTCCAGTGCTGACATGGATCTTGGGGTAATTCTGGAGTCCCCCCAGGGGTGTCAGTCCTCGTCTCGAGTGGGGCCATGCACGTGCGCTTTCCTCCCGAGCTGAAGCAGCAGTTTCACGCTTCCCTTCACGTGGGTCAAGGGACCTGTGGCTTTCCCTCGAGGCTTTCCAACGAGGCTTTCCTACGAGGATTTCCCACAGGGCTGTCCCACGTGCCACCGTGGTGTGAGTCGATCCTTTTCTTGAAAGTCGACGCAGTGCAGGGAAAACAGGTTTCCCTCTAATGAACTGAGACATCTGGGGGACTCTGGGAGCGGTGGCACGACCCTGGAGTTCCTCTCGCCTTTCCTATGGAGAGCGCCTGCTCTTGAGATGCGACGGGAACGCCGGGAATTCTTTCCCGACCACGCAGGGAAAGGATCCATCCTCTCGAGCTAGGAGGCGGAAACGGGGCTGCTCTGGATGTAGGCGGGACTCTCGTTCTTCATCTCGAGTGGAGACAGGTATGTCGGGGAACTTCTTGAGTTGCAGCAAGGGTGTGAAGGACCCATTGTAAGTTCCAAAGTTTAGGTGTGATTAGCCTCGAGACGCCTCTGCGGAAATGGGCCTCATCTCGCCTGGAGGGGAGAACCTCCTGGATTTTCTCGAGTTGCGGCAGGTGCTCTCGACTTACGACGGGGACCCCTGGGACCCGCACTGGTGGCCTCAGGAAAGGCCAGTTCCCATGCGAGTTGCTCGGGTGCCTCTCGGGATTCCTCTCCTGTCGATGCTGGGGCCTAAGACCTTGTGTGGAGTCAGTGCCGCAACCTGAGGATTCCTCTCCATTGGTGACATGGATCTTGGGGTACTTCTGGAGTCTCCCCAGGGGAGTCAGTCCTAGTCTCGAGTGGGCGCATGCACGTGCGCTTTCCTTCCGAGCTGTAGCAGCAGTGTCGTGCTTCCCTTCGCGTGGATCATGGGATCAGGGGCTTTCCCTCGAGGCTTTCCCACGAGGCTTTCCTCGAGGCTTTCCCACAGGGCTGTCCCACGTGCCAACGAGGGTGTGAGTCGATCCTCGGCTTGAAAATCGAGGCAGTGCAGGGAAAACAGGATTCCCTCAAATGGACTGAGACATCTGGGGGACTCTGGCAATGGTGGCACGATCCTGGAGTTCCTCTCGCCTTTCCTGTGGAAAGCGCCTCCTCTTGAGATGCGACGGGAACGCCGGGAATTCTTTCCCGAGAACGCAGTGAAAGGATCCCTCCTCTCAGGCTAGGAGGCGGAAACGGGGCTCCTCTGGATATGGGCGGGACTCTCGTGCTTCCTCTCGAGTGGAGACGTGTATGTCGGGGAACTTCTTGAGTTGCAGCAAGGGTGCGAAGGACCCTTTGGAATTTCCGGAGGTTATGTGTGATTAGCACGAGTCGCCTCAGGGGAAAAGGGCCTCTTCTCGCCTGGAGGGGAAAACCTCCTGGATTTTCTCGAGTTGCGGCAGGTGCTCTCGACTTACGACGGGGACCTCAGGGACCCGCTCTGGTAGCCTCAGGAAAGGCATTCCCCATGCGAGTTGCTCGGGGGCTTCTCGGGATTCTTCTCCCTTCGATGCCGGGGCCTAAGATCTTGTGTGGAGTCGGTGCCGGAACCTGAGGATTCCTCTCCAGTGCTGACATGGATCTTGGGGTACTCTGGAGTCTCCCATGGGGAGTCAGTTCTCGTCTAGAGTGGTGGCATGCACGTGCGATTTCCTCCCGAGCTGTAGCAGCAGTGTCGCGCTTCCATTCGCGTGGATCAAGGGATCTGTGACTTTCCCTCGAGGCTTTCCCACGAGTCTTTCCCACGAGGCTTTCCAACGAGGCTTTCCCACAGGGCTGTCCCACGTGCCACCGTGGTGTGAGTCGATCCTCGGCTTGAAAGTCAAGGCAGTGCAGGGAAAACAGTTTTCCCTGGAATGGACTGAGACATCTGGGGGACACTGGGAATGTGGCACGATCCTGGAGTTCATCTCGCATTTCCTGTGGAGAGCGCCTCCTCTTGGAATTCGACGGGAACGCCGGGAATTCTTTCCCGACCACGCAGGGAAAGGATCATTCCTCTCGAGCTAGAAGGCGGAAACGGGGCTCCTCTGGATGTAGACGGGACTCTCGTGCTTCGTCTCTAGTGGAGACGGGTATGTCGGGGAACTTCTTGAGTTGCAGCAGGGTGTGAAGGACCCGTTGGAAGTTCCAGAGTTTAGGTGTGATTAGCCTCGAGACGCCTCTGCGGAAATGGCCCTCATCTCGACTGGAGGAGATAACCCCCTGGATTTTCTCGAGTTGCGGCAGGTGCTCTCGACTTACGACAGGGACCTCACGGACCCGCTGTGGTGGCCTCAGGAAAGGCCAGTCCCCATGCGAGTTGTTCGGGGGCCTCTCGGGATTCCTCTCCCGTCGATGCTGGGGCCTAAGACCTTGTGTGGACTCAGTTCCAGAACCTGAGGATTCCTCTCCAGTGCCGGCATGGATCTTGGGGTACTTCTAGAGCCTCCCGAGGGGAGTCAGTACTCATCTCGAGAGGGGGCATGAACGTGCGATTTCCTCAAGAGCTGTAGCAGCAGTGTCACGCTTCCCTTTGCGAGAATCAAGGGATCTGTGTCTTTCCCTCGAGGCTTTCCCACGAGGCTTTCCCACGAGGCTTTCCCACAGGGATGTCCCACGTGCCACCGTTGTGTGAGTTGATCCTCGGCTTGAAAGTCGAGGCAGTGCAGGGAAAACAGGTTTCCCTGGAATGGACTGAGACATCAGGGGGACTTTGGTTATGGTGGCACGACCCTGGAGTTCCTCTCGCCTTTCCTGTGGAGAGCGCCTCCTCTTGAGCTGCGACGGGAACGCCGGGAATTCTTTCCCGACCACGCAGGGAAAGGATCCCTCCTCTCGGGCTAGGAGGTGGAAACGGGGCTCCTCTGGATGTGGGCGGGACTCTCGTGCTTCCTCTCGAGTGGAGACCGGTATGTCGGGGAACTTCTTGAGTTGCAGCAAGGGTGTGAAGGACCCTTTGGAAGTTCCAGAGGTACGGTGTGATTAGCCTCGAGATACCTCAGCGGAAATAGGTCTCAGCTCGCCTGGAGGTGAGAACCTCCTCGATTTTCTCGAGGTGCGGCAGGTGCTCTCAACTTACGACGGGGACCTCAGGGACCCGCTCTGTTGGCCTCAGGAAAGGCCAGGCCCGATGCGAGTTGCTCGGGGGCCTCTCGGGATTCCTCTCCGGTCGATGCCGGCGCCTAAGATCTTGTGTGGAGTCGGTGCCGGAACCTGAGGATTCCTCTCCAGTGCTTTCATGGATCTTGGGGTACTTCTGGAGTCTCCCCAGGGCAGTCAGTCCTCTACTCGAGTGGGGGCATGCACGTGCGATTTCCTCCCGAGCTGTAGCAGCAGTGTCAGGCTTCCCTTCTCGGGGATCAACGGATCTGTGGCTTTCCATCGAGGATTTCCCAAGAGGCTTTCCCACGAGGCTTCCCCACAGGGCTGTCCCACGTGCCACCGTGGTGTGAGTCGATCCTTGGCTTAAAAGTCGAGGCAGTGCAGGGAAAACAGGTTTCCCTGGAATGGACTGAGAAATCAGGGGGACTCTGGGAATGGGGCCTGATCCTGGAGTTCCTCTCGTCTTTCCTGTGGAGAGCGCCTCCTCTTGAGATGCGCCGGGAACGCCGGGAATTCTTTCCCGACCACGCAGGAAAAGGATCCCTCCTCTCGAGCTAGCAGGCGGAAACGGGGCCACTCTGGAATTGGGCGGGACTCTCGTGTTATTCTTGAGTGGAGACCGGTATGTCGGGGAACTTCTTGAGTTGCAGCTAGGGTGTGAAGGACCCTTTGGAAGTTCCAGAGGTCAGGTGTGATTAGCCTCGAGATACCTCAGCGGAAATGGGCCTCATCTCGACTGGAGGGGAGAACCTCCTGGATTTTCCCGAGTTGGGGCAGGTGCTCTCGACTTATTACTGGGACCTCAGGGACCCGCTCTGGTGGCCACAGGAAAGGCCAGTCCCCTTTCGAGTTGCACTGGGGCCTCTAGGGATTGTTCTCCCGTCGATGCCGGGGCCTAAGACCTTGTGTGGATTCGGTGCCGGAACCTGAGGATTCCTCTCCAGTGCTGACATGGATCTTGGGGTAATTCTGGAGTCCCCCCAGGGGTGTCAGTCCTCGTCTCGAGTGGGGCCATGCACGTGCGCTTTCCTCCCGAGCTGAAGCAGCAGTTTCACGCTTCCCTTCACGTGGGTCAAGGGACCTGTGGCTTTCCCTCGAGGCTTTCCAACGAGGCTTTCCTACGAGGATTTCCCACAGGGCTGTCCCACGTGCCACCGTGGTGTGAGTCGATCCTTTTCTTGAAAGTCGACGCAGTGCAGGGAAAACAGGTTTCCCTCTAATGAACTGAGACATCTGGGGGACTCTGGGAGCGGTGGCACGACCCTGGAGTTCCTCTCGCCTTTCCTATGGAGAGCGCCTGCTCTTGAGATGCGACGGGAACGCCGGGAATTCTTTCCCGACCACGCAGGGAAAGGATCCATCCTCTCGAGCTAGGAGGCGGAAACGGGGCTGCTCTGGATGTAGGCGGGACTCTCGTTCTTCATCTCGAGTGGAGACAGGTATGTCGGGGAACTTCTTGAGTTGCAGCAAGGGTGTGAAGGACCCATTGTAAGTTCCAAAGTTTAGGTGTGATTAGCCTCGAGACGCCTCTGCGGAAATGGGCCTCATCTCGCCTGGAGGGGAGAACCTCCTGGATTTTCTCGAGTTGCGGCAGGTGCTCTCGACTTACGACGGGGACCCCTGGGACCCGCACTGGTGGCCTCAGGAAAGGCCAGTTCCCATGCGAGTTGCTCGGGTGCCTCTCGGGATTCCTCTCCTGTCGATGCTGGGGCCTAAGACCTTGTGTGGAGTCAGTGCCGCAACCTGAGGATTCCTCTCCATTGGTGACATGGATCTTGGGGTACTTCTGGAGTCTCCCCAGGGGAGTCAGTCCTAGTCTCGAGTGGGCGCATGCACGTGCGCTTTCCTTCCGAGCTGTAGCAGCAGTGTCGTGCTTCCCTTCGCGTGGATCATGGGATCAGGGGCTTTCCCTCGAGGCTTTCCCACGAGGCTTTCCTCGAGGCTTTCCCACAGGGCTGTCCCACGTGCCAACGAGGTGTGAGTCGATCCTCGGCTTGAAAATCGAGGCAGTGCAGGGAAAACAGGATTCCCTCAAATGGACTGAGACATCTGGGGACTCTGGCAATGGTGGCACGATCCTGGAGTTCCTCTCGCCTTTCCTGTGGAAAGCGCCTCCTCTTGAGATGCGACGGGAACGCCGGGAATTCTTTCCCGAGAACGCAGTGAAAGGATCCCTCCTCTCAGGCTAGGAGGCGGAAACGGGGCTCCTCTGGATATGGGCGGGACTCTCGTGCTTCCTCTCGAGTGGAGACGTGTATGTCGGGGAACTTCTTGAGTTGCAGCAAGGGTGCGAAGGACCCTTTGGAATTTCCGGAGGTTATGTGTGATTAGCACGAGTCGCCTCAGGGGAAAAGGGCCTCTTCTCGCCTGGAGGGGAAAACCTCCTGGATTTTCTCGAGTTGCGGCAGGTGCTCTCGACTTACGACGGGGACCTCAGGGACCCGCTCTGGTAGCCTCAGGAAAGGCATTCCCATGCGAGTTGCTCGGGGGCTTCTCGGGATTCTTCTCCCTTCGATGCCGGGGCCTAAGATCTTGTGTGGAGTCGGTGCCGGAACCTGAGGATTCCTCTCCAGTGCTGACATGGATCTTGGGGTACTCTGGAGTCTCCCATGGGGAGTCAGTTCTCGTCTAGAGTGGTGGCATGCACGTGCGATTTCCTCCCGAGCTGTAGCAGCAGTGTCGCGCTTCCATTCGCGTGGATCAAGGGATCTGTGACTTTCCCTCGAGGCTTTCCCACGAGTCTTTCCCACGAGGCTTTCCAACGAGGCTTTCCCACAGGGCTGTCCCACGTGCCACCGTGGTGTGAGTCGATCCTCGGCTTGAAAGTCAAGGCAGTGCAGGGAAAACAGGTTTTCCCTGGAATGGACTGAGACATCTGGGGGACACTGGGAATGTGGCACGATCCTGGAGTTCCATCTCGCATTTCCTGTGGAGAGCGCCTCCTCTTGGAATTCGACGGGAACGCCGGGAATTCTTTCCCGACCACGCAGGGAAAGGATCATTCCTCTCGAGCTAGAAGGCGGAAACGGGGCTCCTCTGGATGTAGACGGGACTCTCGTGCTTCGTCTCTAGTGGAGACGGGTATGTCGGGGAACTTCTTGAGTTGCAGCAGGGTGTGAAGGACCCGTTGGAAGTTCCAGAGTTTAGGTGTGATTAGCCTCGAGACGCCTCTGCGGAAATGGCCTCATCTCGACTGGAGGGAGATAACCCCTGGATTTTCTCGAGTTGCGGCAGGTGCTCTCGACTTACGACAGGGACCTCACGGACCCGCTGTGGTGGCCTCAGGAAAGGCCAGTCCCCATGCGAGTTGTCGGGGGCCTCTCGGGATTCCTCTCCCGTCGATGCTGGGGCCTAAGACCTTGTGTGGACTCAGTTCCAGAACCTGAGGATTCCTCTCCAGTGCCGGCATGGATCTTGGGGTACTTCTAGAGCCTCCCGAGGGGAGTCAGTACTCATCTCGAGAGGGGGCATGCAACGTGCGATTTCCTCAACGAGCTGTAGCAGCAGTGTCACGCTTCCCTTTGCGGAGAATCAAGGGATCTGTGTCTTTCCCTCGAGGCTTTCCCACGAGGCTTTCCCACGAGGCTTTCCCACAGGGATGTCCCACGTGCCACCGTTGTGTGAGTTGATCCTCGGCTTGAAAGTCGAGGCAGTGCAGGGAAAACAGGTTTCCCTGGAATGGACTGAGACATCAGGGGGACTTTGGTATATGGTGGCACGACCCTGGAGTTCCTCTCGCCTTTCCTGTGGAGAGCGCCTCCTCTTGAGATGCGACGGGAACGCCGGGAATTCTTTCCCGACCACGCAGGGAAAGGATCCCTCCTCTCGAGCTAGGAGGTGGAAACGGGGCTCCTCTGGATGTGGGCGGGACTCTCGTGCTTCCTCTCGAGTGGAGACCGGTATGTCGGGGAACTTCTTGAGTTGCAGCAAGGGTGTGAAGGACCCTTTGGAAGTTCCAGAGGTACGGTGTGATTAGCCTCGAGATACCTCAGCGGAAATAGGTCTCAGCTCGCCTGGAGGGGAGAACCTCCTGGATTTTCTCGAGTTGCGGCAGGTGCTCTCAACTTACGAACGGGGACCTCAGGGACCCGCTCTGGTGGCCTCAGGAAAGGCCAGGCCCCATGCGAGTTGCTCGGGGGCCTCTCGGGATTCCTCTCCGGTCGATGCCGGCGCCTAAGATCTTGTGTGGAGTCAGTGCCGGAACCTGAGGATTCCTCTCCAGTGCTTTCATGGATCTTGGGGTACTTCTGGAGTCTCCCCAGGGCAGTCAGTCCTCTACTCGAGTGGGGACATGCACGTGCGATTTCCTCCCGAGCTGTAGCAGCAGTGTCAGGCTTCCCTTCGCGGGGATCAACGGATCTGTGGCTTTCCATCGAGGCTTTCCCAAGAGGCTTTCCCACGAGGCTTCCCACAGGGCTGTCCCACGTGCCACCGTGGTGTGAGTCGATCCTTGGCTTAAAAGTCGAGGCAGTGCAGGGAAAACAGGTTTCCCTGGAATGGACTGAGAAATCAGGGGGACTCTGGGAATGGGGCCTGATCCTGGAGTTCCTCTCGTCTTTCCTGTGGAGAGCGCCTCTCTTGAAATGCGCCGGGAACGCCGGGAATTCTTTCCCGACCACGCAGGAAAAGGATCCCTCCTCTCGAGCTAGGCAGGCGGAAACGGGGCCACTCTGGAATTGGGCGGACTCTCGTGTTACTCTCGAGTGGAGACCGGGTATGTCGGGGAACTTCTTGAGTTGCAGCTAGGGTGTGAAGGACCCTTTGGAAGTTCCAGAGGTCAGGTGTGGATTAGCCTCGAGATACCCACAGTGGAAATGGGCCTCATCTCGACTGGAGGGGAGAACCTCCTGGATTTTCCCGAGTTGCGGCAGGTGCTCTCGACTTACGACGGGGACCTGAGGGACCCGCTCTGGTGGCCGCAGGAAAGGCCAGTCCCCTTGCGAGTTGCACTGGGGCCTCTCGGGATTGTTCTCCCGTCGATGCCGGGGCCTAAGACCTTGTGTGGATTCGGTGCCGGAACCTGAGGATTCCTCTCCAGTGCTGACATGGATCTTGGGGTAATTCTGGAGTCCCCCCAGGGGTGTCAGTCCTCGTCTCGAGTGGGGCCATGCACGTGCGCTTTCCTCACGAGCTGAAGCAGCAGTGTCACGCTTCCCTTCACGTGGGTCAAGGGACTGTGGCTTTCCCTCGAGGCTTTCCAACGAGGCTTTCCCACAGGGCTGTCCCACGTGCCAACGAGGTGTGAGTCGATCCTCGGCTTGAAAATCGAGGCAGTGCAGGGAAAACAGGATTCCCTGAAATGGACTGAGACATCTGGGGGACTCTGGCAATGGTGGCACGGCCCTGGAGTTCCTCTCGCCTTTCCTGTGGAAAGCGGCCTCCTCTTGAGATGCGACGGAAACGCCGGGAATTCTTTCCCGAGAACGCGGTGAAAGGATCCCTCTTCTCAGGCTAGGAGGGCGGAAACGTGGCTCCTCTGGATATGGGCGGGACTCTCGTGCTTCCTCTCGAGTGGAGACGGGTATGTCGGGGAACTTCTTGTGTTGCAGCAAGGGTGTTAAGGACCCTTTGGAAGTTTCCGGAGGTTATGTGTGATTAGCACGAGTCGCCTCAGGGGAAAAGGGCCTCTTCTCACTGGAGGGGAAAACCTCCTGGATTTTCTCGAGTTGCGGCAGGTGCTCTCGACTTCCGACGGGGACCTCAGGGACCCGCTCTGGTGGCCTCAGGAAAGGCCAGTCCCCATGCGAGTTGCTCGGGGCCTCTCGGGATTCCTCTCCCGTCGATGCTGGGGCCTAAGACCTTGTGTGTAGTCAGTGCCGGAACCTGAGGATTCCTCTCCAGTGCTGACATGGATCTTGGGTACTTCTGGAGTCTCCCCAGTGGAATCAGCCCTCGTCTCGAGTGGGGGCATGCATGTGCGCTTTCCTCCCGAGCAGTAGCAGCATGTCACGCTTCCCTTCGGGTGGATCAAGGGATAAGGGACTTTCCCTAAGGCTTTCCCACGAGCTTTCCCACGAGGCTATCCCACAGGCTGTCCACGAGGCTTTCCCACGAGGCTTTCCCACAGCTGTCCCACGGCCACCGTGGTGTGAGTCGATCTTCGGCTTGAAAGTTAGGCAGTGCAGGGAAAACAGGTTTCCCTGGAATGGACGGAGACATCTGGGGGACTCTGGGAATGGTGGCAGGACCCTGGAGTTCCTCTCGCCTTTCCTGTGGAGAGCGCCTCCTCAGAGATGCGAGGGAAACGCTGGGAATTCTTTCCCGACCACGCAGGGAAAGGATCCCTCCTCTCGAGCTAGGAGGCGGAAACGGGGCTACTGTCGATGTGGATGGGATTTCGTGCTTCCTCTCGAGTGGAGACGGGTATGTCGGGGAACTTCTTGAGTTGCAACAAGGGTGTGAAGGACCCTTTGGAAAGTTCCAGAGGTTAGGTGTGATTAGCCTCGAGACGCCTCAGCGGAAAATGGGCCTCATCTCGCCTGGAGGGGAGAACCTCCTGGATTTTCTCGAGTTGCGGCAGGGGCTCTCGACTTACGATGGGGACCTCAGGGACCCGCTCTGGTGGCCTCAGGAAAGCCAGTCCCCATGCGAGTTGCTCGGGGACCTCTCGGATTCCTCTCCCGTCCGATGCCGGGGCCTAAGATATTGTGTGGAGTGGGTGCCGGAACCTGAGGATTCCTCTCCAGTGCTTACGTGGATCTTGGGGTACTTCTGGAGTCTCCCCAGGGGAGTCAGTCCTCGTCTCGAGTGGAACATGCACTTGCGCTCTCCTCTCGAGCTGTAGCAACAGTGTCGCGCTTCTTCCCGTGGATCGAGGGATCTGTGGCTTTCCCTCGAGGTTCCCACGAGGCTTTTCCTCCGCTCTCTACAGGAACAGGCGAGAGGAACTCCAGGGGTCGTGCCACCATTCCCAGAGTCCCCCAGCAGTCTGAGTCCACTCCAGGGAAACGTGTTTTCCTGCACTGCCTCGACTTTCAAGCGAGGATCGACTTAGCACCACCGGGTGCAGCGTTGGACAAGCCCTTTGGGAAAGCCTCGGGTGGAAAGCCTCGTGGGAAAACACTCGCAGGGAAAGCCACAGATTCCTTCATCCACGCGCAAGGGAAGCGTGACACTACTGCTACAGCTCCGGTGAGGAAAGGCGCACTTGCATGCCCGCCTACTCGAGAGCGAGGAATGACTCCCTTAGGAACTCCAAAAGTACCCCAGGAACCATTGTCAGCACTGGAGTGAATCTCCGGGTCCGGCACCGACTCTACACAAAGCGTCTTAGGCCCCGCCTTCGTCAGGAGAGGAATCCCGATGAGGGCCCATGCAACCGCATGGGGACGGGCTTTCCTGAGGCCACCAGAGTGGGTCCCAGAGGTCCCCGTCGATTTAAGGTCGAGAGCACCTGCCGCAATCGAGAAAATCCAGGAGGTTCTCCCTTCCAGGCGAGAGGGAGGCCCATTTCCGGCGTAGCGGTCCAGAGGCTAATCACACCTAACCTCTGGAATTTCCAAAGGGTCCTTCACACCCTTGCTGCAACTCAAGAAGTTCCCCGACATATCTCACTCGCAGGAGTGGGAAGCCACGAGAGTCCGGCCCCACAAGCAGAGGAGGCCCACGTTTCCGCTCCTGAGCTCGAGAGGCCAGGAGCCTTTCCTTTCTTGTTCGGGAAAGAATTCCGGCCGTTCCGTCACATCTCAGAAGAGGACTCGGCCACCAGGCAAAGGGGAGAGGAACTCCAGGGTCCGTGCCACCATTTCCCAGAGTCCCTCAGATGTCTTCAGTCCATTCCAGTGGAAACCTTTTTTCCTTGCACTTGCCTCGTCTTCAAGCCGAGGATCGACTCTCACCACGGTGGCACGTGCGGACAGCCTTTGTGGGAAAGACTCGAGGGGAAAGCCTTCGTGGCGAAAGCCTCGACGGGAAGCCACAGATCCTTGATCCACCGCGAAGGAAGCTGACACTGCTGCTACAGGCTGCGGGAGGAAAGCGACGTGCATGCCGCCACTCAGACGAGCGCACTGGACTCCCCAGGGGAGACGCGGACGTCACCCAAGATCCATCGCGGACTGGAGAGGAATCCTCATGGTTCCGACGAGTCCACAACAAGGTCTTAGCCCAGCGATTCGACCAGGAGAGAATCCCCGAGAGGCCCCGAGCCAACTCGCATGGGGAATGGCCTTTCTGAGGCCACCAGAGCATGTCCCTGACGCCCCGTCGTAAGTAGAGAGAAACTGCCGCAAGGTCGAGCAAAATCCAAGAGGTTCTCCCCTCCAGGCCGAGATGAGCGCCCATTTCCAATGAGGCCTCTGAGAGCTAATCACATAACGTCTTGGAACTTCCAAGGCCGTACATCACCCAACTTGTGGCAACTCAAGAAGCTTCCCCGCGACATAACCGTCTCCACTTGAGCAGAAAAGCTCGAGACTCCCCACCGCACATCCATGAGGAGCCCCGTTTTCGCCTCCTAGCTCGAGAGAGGGATCCTTTCCTGCGGTGTTCGCGTTAAAAATTCCCGGCGTTTATCCGTCGCATCTCAAGAGGAGGTGCTCTTCCACAGGAAAGGCGAGAGAGAAGTCCAGGGTTCGAGCCACCATACCCAGATCCCCAGATGTCTCAGTCCATTCCAGGGAAACCAGTTTCCCTGACGTGCCTCACTTTACAAGCGCAGCGACGCAACTCACACCACGATGGCACGTGCGGACAGCCCTGTGGGGAAAGCCTCGTGGGAAAGCCGGCCTGCAAAAACCTCGATGAAAGTCACAGATTTCTTCATCACGCGAAGAAGCATGACACTGCTGCCTACAGCTCGGGAGGAATAGTGCACGTGCATGACCGTAAGTCGAGACGAGGACTGAATCCCCGGCGGGGAGACTCCAGAAGTACCCCAAGGATCCATGTCAAGCACTGGAGAGGAATCTTCAGGTTCCCGGCACCGTCTCCACACAAGCGTTCTTATGCCGGTCCAGCCCGGTGATCCATGGGAATTTCGAAGGTGTGACGCGTTGTCGTGTGGAAAGACTGTTTATTTTTTGTAATTCTTGTATTAATGTTAAGATTTACATTAGGAAACTATAGTGTAGCTAAGAAGATTAAGTGATGAAGAGTGCTGAAATAGCTTGGTTTTCGCGGACGGCCATATAAAATTCCAGGACCAAGCGAATTTGCACCACCTACGTCGGGGCCACCGGCGCCCGCTTTGAATATCTAAGCGGTGCCTCGCCTTAAGCTCCCTTTCGTGCGGGGCTTAACAGTCCAGGCCATAGTAAGTAACCTGGGCGAGCCTCCGCCTCTCCAGGGGAATTCAGCCTGAAGTTATAGTAAAGAGCAGAGAAAAGGAAAGTAGGAAGAAGAAAAGAGCGGGAGAAAGACACAGGGGCGAGCCAGAGTCCCAAGAAACAGGCTGAGAGGACTAGTTCGAGAACGGATGGTCCGAGAAACTGTGCCCCCAGCCCTGGCCTCCTCCTTTATTGTTCAGAAGGTCTTTTATTACTTTGATAATACAGGAGCATCATATGGATAACACAAAATTATGTAGTGTGTCCCACAACCCAGATTCTTCGTATATCATTTTGTATACAAAAGGTCTCAGGTAATTTTACATTATCTTCGGCCAAGAGCGATTGTTAAACACTTTTGGCTTTCTCTTCCTTAATGGAATGTTAATTTATGTTTCCCCTGAAGTGTTTTCTTAATCATTGCATCTCCTTAAAGCACTAAAGTTACATCTCTTATATGAACAAAGGTGCAGTGGGTTATATCAAAGAAGGCTACTTAACTCAAAGATTTAATGTTGCTAATACCAGGTCTACTACTTTTTCACATACCAACTTATATCTAAAAATAAAGGATAAAATGAAAATTCGCAGCAAGCATTGACCCAAAAAATGAAACTCTAATCAGTCCTATTCTAAAAGATCGGACTCCTCAGAATCTCCTGCCATTCCTTTAGGATGTTTTAAGCTTCTGTGCCTCCTGCGTCAGGAGCGGTCAAAAACAATCACAAAGGACGCAGCTACGAGTATTACATTACAGGCAGGCTAGAAAGCATCAGAGCGGTTGTGGATTGAAAAACACTCTTTTCAAATGCAGAAGGACTAACGCCCTGAATTGACTTTTTCAGAAAAGTCAGAAGAGTGAAAAAGCAGAGCACAAAAACCGGCAAGATTTTTGTTGGGGTTACATGCTTAAAAATTTCCAGAGGCACGGATCCCTGAAGTCTGAGCACGCCTTGTGATGTCAGCTTCCTTCCTCATAACCTTGTCACGAGCGGGCTTTCCTCACCACCTGGCCCCGGCAGCTTAGGCCCGGCATCGCACGTGAGAGGATACCGAGAGGCCCCGAGGAACTCGCTAGCGGGACTCGCCTGTCCTGAGGCACCAGAGCGGGTCCGTGAGTCCCCGTAGGGGAAGTCGCAGAGCACATGCCCCAACTCGAGAAAATCCAGGAGGTTCTCCCCTCCAGGCCGAGATGGAGGCCATTTCCGCTGAGGCATCTCGAGCTAATCACACCTTAAACTCTGAACTTACAAAGCGTTCATTTCACACCCTTGCGGCCAACATCAAGAAGCTTCCCGACAACCGTCTCACCCGAGAGCGAATCACGAAGAGTCCCGCCTCATCAGAGGAGTCCCGTTTCCGCCTCCTAGCTCGAAAAAAGAGGAGGATCCTCCCCTTGCTGTTGTCGCGGAAAAATTCCGGCATTTCGTCGCATCTCAAATGGAGCGCTCTCCACAGGAAAGGCGAAGAGGAACTCCAGGCGTCGTGCCACCATTCCCAAATGCCCCAGATACTCATCCATTCCAGGGAAACCTGTTTTTCCTCTGCACTGCCTCGACTTTTCAAGCCGTAGAGATCGACTCACACCACCGGTGGCACGTGGGGACAAGCCCTGTGGAAAGGCCTCCTGGCAAGCCCTGGAGGAAACCACAGATCCCGTGATCACGCGAGGGAAGCGTGACACTGCGGGGTACTCAATCGGTGAGGAAAAGCGCACGGGCATGCCGCAACTCGTGACTGAAGACTGAAACTCCCCTGGGGAGACTCCAGAAGCTACCCCAAAATCATGTCAGCACTGGAGAGGAATCCTAAGTTCCGCCACGCTCCCACACAAAGGTCTTTAGAGTCCCGGCATTCAACAGGAGTGAATCCCGAGAGGCTCCCTAGCAACTCGCATGGCGGACTGCCTTTCCTGAGGCCACCAGAAGCGGGTCCCTGTCGTTCCCCGTCGTAATAATTCGAGGAGCACCTGCGCAACTCGAGAAAAATCCAGGAGGTTCTCCCCTACAGGCGACGATGCAGGTCCCATTTCCGCTGAGGCGTCTGGAGGCAATCACACCTAACCTCTGCGAACTTCAAAGGTCCTTCACGCCCTCTGCCTTGCAACTTTACAAAGATTCCTCCGACAGCCCATCTCCACTCGAGAGGAAGACTAGAGTCCGTCCCACCATAAAGAGGACCCCGGTTTCCGCTCCTAGCTCAGAGGTTGAGGGAGGGATCCTTTCCCTTCGTGGTCGGGAGAGAATTCCCCAGTTTCCAGTCGCGCATCTCTAGAGCGAGACGCTCTTCCAGAGGAAAGGCGCTGAGAGGGAACTCCAGGGTTGTGCCACCATTCCAGAGCCCCCAGATGTCTCAGTTCCATTCCAGAGGAAACCTCTTTCCCTGCACTGCTCACTTGCAAACCAAGGATACGAGACACACCACGGTGGACTGGACAGCCCTGTGCGGAAAGCCTCGTGGGAAAGCTCGTGGAAAAGCCTCGAGGAAAGCACAGAATCCTTGATCCCGCGAAGGGGAAGCGTGACACTGCTGCACAGCTCGGGAGAACAGCGCAAGTGTATGCCCCCACTCGCAGACGAGGGCCGGACGCCCCTGCGGAACTCCAGAAGTACCCAAGATCCATGGTCAGCACTGGAAGAGGAATCCTCAGGCTTCCGCACGACGACCTCCACACAAGGTCTTAGGCCCCGGCTGGACGGGAGAGAATACCGAGAGGCCCCAGTGGAACTCGCATGGGGGACTCTGCTTTCCTGAGGCCCACCAGAGCGGCGTCGCCTTGAGTTTCCCCGTCGTAAGTCTAGAGCACCTGCCGCAACTCGAGAAAATCCAGGAGGTTCTCCCCTCCAGGCGAGATCCCCCGAGGCCCATTTTTCCGCTTGAGGCGTCTGAGCTCATCACACCTAAACTCTGCGGAAACTTCCAAAGGTCTATCACACCCTTGCGTTGCAAATCAAGAAGTTCCCCAAACTTACCATGTCTTCACTCGAGAGAAGCACTCGAGGAGTCCCGCCCTCATCCAGAAGGAAGCCCCGTGGCGCCCCAGCTCGAGAGGCAGGGATCTTTCCCGGCCACGTGGAACGGGGAAAGAATTCCCGGCTTCCCGTCGCATCTCAAGAGGATGCCGCTCTCCACAGAAAAGCAAGAGGAATTCCAGCGGTCGTGCCACCGATTCCAGAGTCCCCCAATTCTCAGTTCCATTCCAGGGAAACCTGTTTTCCATGCACTGCATGACTTTCAAGCCGCACGAAACGACTCACACAACGGTTGGCATTTGGACGCCGTGTGGGAAACCCGTCGTGGCGAAAGCCTGGGGAACCTCGAGGGAAAGCCCCACATGACCCTCGTCTCACGCGAAGTGTAAGCGCGACAACTCTTGCACAGCTCAGGCAGCAGGCAGTAGAGCGCCACGTCCAATTCCCACGTTCGAGACGAGGACTGACTCCCGCTGGGAGGACTCCAGAAGACTACCCCAAGATCCACTAAAGTCAGCTACGGAGAGGAATCCTCACGGGTTCGGCACCCAGCTCCACACGAATCGAGGCCCGCATCGACGGAGAGGAATCCGAGAGTCCCAGCAACTCGCCATGGTAATGCCTTCCTAAGGCCACCAGAGCAGGTCCCTGAGTCCCCGCTCTAAGCGAGACGGCACCTGTCGCAACTCAGAAAATCCTAGGAGTCTCCCCTCCAAGGCGAGATAGGCCATTCCGCGAGGCGTCTGCGAGGTGCTAAATCACCACCTAACCATCTTGCGAACTTCCAAAGGGTTCCTTCACTCATACCCTTGCCTGCAACGCACAGAGAATCTCCCTGACATACCCGTTCCCACTCGAAGAGGAAGCACGAAATCCGCTCCACATCACGAGGAGCCGCCGTTTCCGCCTCTAGCCTCGAAGGAGGGATCCTTCTCCTGCGTGCTCGCAAAGAATTGCCAGGTTTCCTCCGCATCTCTTTAGCAGAGGCGCTCTCCCACAGGCAAAGGCGAGAGGAAACTCCAGGCGTTCTACCATTCACTCAGAGTACACCCAGATGTCTCCAAGCTCCCATTCCAGGCAAACTTTTTCCCTCGCACTGCCCTCAGACTTTCAAGCCGAAGATCGACTCACACCACGTGGACACGTGGACAGCCTGGAAAAGCTCGTAGCTCGCTGGGCACCCGGCGAGCCTCGTCGCGGAAATGCTCCGCTGAGGAAAGCCTTCGAGGAAAGCCCCGTATCCCTTGCATCCACGCGAAGGAAAGGCGGACATTGCTCTACTAGCCGGGGAAGAGCGCCAGTGGCATGCCCCACTCAAGCGAGCGACTGACTCCACTGGGGAGACTCCAAGAAGTTACCCCAAAAGATCCATTGTCGGGCACTGGAGTGAAATCCTTGCAGTTCCCTGGCACTGACTCTCACAAACGATCGTAGGCCCAGGCATCTGACGGAGAGGAAATCCCGAGAGGCCCCCGAGCAACTGCGCATGGGCGACTGCCTTTCCTCGAGGCTCACCAGAGCGCGGTCCCGAAAGTCCCCCATCGGAAGTCGAGAGCACGCTGCGCAACTCGCAGAAAATTCAGGAGTTTTCCCCTCAGCGAGAACTAGGCCTTTTCCCGTTAGGACGTCTCGGGCTAATTTCAAATCTAAACCTCCGGAACTTCCAAAGGGTTCCTTCACACCACTTTGCTGCAACATCAAGAAGTTGCCCCGACACTTAACCCGGACTCCACTTCGACATGGAACACGAGAGGTCCCCCACATCCAGAGGAGCCCCGTTTCCGCTCCTAGCCTTGAGAGGCCCAGCGGAGCCTTCCTCTGCCGTGTCGGGAAGAATTTTCCGGCGTTCTCCGTCGCAACTCCAGAGGAGCGCTTCACAGCGAAATGCCGACAAAGTAATTCCAGGGCGTGGCCACATTCCCAGAAGTCTCCTCAGATCTCCGTCCATTCCAGGGCAAAACCTGTTTTCCCTGCTCTTGCCTTGACTTCAAGCGGATCGACGCACACCTCTGGTCACGTGGCCGCCCTGTGGGAAAGCCTCGGGAATAGCCTCATGGCGAAAAGCCTCTTTAGTGAAAGACACAGATCCCTTCTATCACGCGAAGGTAAGCGTGACACTGCTGCTTCAGCTCGGGGAGGAAAATCGCACCGGTGCATGCCCCAACTCGAGACGAGGACTGACTCCCTGGGCGAGACTCCAGCACAGTACCCAAGATCCATGCCGGCCACGTAGAGGACATCCTCAGTTGCGACATTGACTCCACCAAAGGCCTTAGGCCAAGCATCGAAGGAGGAGAAATCTCCCTAGAGGCCCCAAGCAACTCGCAATGGGGACTGGCCCTTTCCTGAGCAACCAGAGTGGCCGGGTCCCTGAGGTCCCAGGCGTAGTTCGAGAGCCCACCTCCGCAACTCGTAGAAATCCAGTGAGGTTCTCCCCTCCAGGCGAGAAGAGCTCTCATTTCCGCTGAGTTTCTCGCAGGCTAATCACACCTAACCTCTGAACTTACAAAGGGTCCTTCACACCCTTTTGCTGCCAACTTTCAAGAAGTTCCCCGTACATACCCGTCTCCACTCGACAGGAAAGCCACGAGGAATCCCACCCACACCCAAGGAGCCCTGTTCCGCGTTTCCTAGCTCAGAGGTGTGGATGCCTTTCCCTGCGTGGTCGGATAGAATACCCGGTGTTCCGTCACATCTCAAGAGGAGCGCTCTCCAACAGGAAAGCGAATAGGAACTCCAGGGTCGTGCCAACCAATTCCCAGAGTCCCCCTGGATGTCTCGAGTCCATTCCAGGGAAACCTGTTTTCCATGCACTGCCTCGACCTTTCAAAGAACCGAGGATCGACTCACACCACGGTGGCACGTGCGACAGCCCGGTGATGGAAAGCCTTGTGGGAAAAGCCTCTTGGGCAAAGCACAGATCCCTTGATTCCACGCAAGGGAAGCTTGACACTTGCTACTATCAGCTCGGAGAGGAAAGCGCTCACGTGCATTACGACCCACTCGAGACAAGGGACTGACTCTATCTGGGAGACTCAGAAGTACCCCAAGATTCCTTGTCAGCACTGGAGAAGAATCCTCAGCGTTTCGGCGACCGACTCAACACAATCCTTAGGCCCGCATCGGACGGGGGAGGAACCCGAAGAGACCCCGAGGCAACTCGCATGGGGACTGGCCTGTCCTGATGCCACAGAGCGGGTCCCTGAGGTCCCCGATCGTACAGGCGAGAAGCACCTGCGCAACTCGAGAAAATCTAGGAGCGTTCTACCCTCCAGCGAGATGAGGCCCATTTCTTAGGCAAATAGGTTAATCACACTAAAACTCTTGGAATTTCCTAAGGGTCCTGCACACCTTGCTGGCAACCTCAAAGAAGTTCCCCGACATACCCGTCTCCATCAGAGGGAACACGAGAGTCCCGCCCACTTCGCAGACGGTGGCCCCGTTTCCCCTGCTAGCTCGAGAAAGGTCCATTCCCTGTGTTAGCTCCCGTGAAAGAATTCCGCGTTTCCCGTCGCATCTCAGAGGCCAGGCAACTCTCACAAGTAAGGCAAACCGGAACTCCAGGGTCGCTGCCACCATTCCAGAGTCCTCCAAGATGTCTCCGCTCCATTCCAGGAGAAACCTGTTTCCCTGCAACTGCTTCTGTGTATCAAGCGGAGGACTCGACTCACACCACGGTGGCACGTGGGACAGCCCTTGGGGGAAAGCCTCATGGGAAAACCTCCAGGAAAGCCTCTAGGGAAAGCCACAGATTCCCTTGCATCACGCGATAGGGAGTAGGCGTGACACTGCTGCGGACAGCTCGGCGGGAAGCGCACTGCATGCCCCCACTCGGAGACGAGGACTGACTCCCCTGGTGAGACTCCAGAAAGGTACCCCAAGAATTCATTGTCAGCACTGGAGAGGAATCCTCAGGTTCGGCACTGACTCCCACACAACGGTTTTAGGCCCCAGCATCGACGGAGAGGAAACCTAAGAGACCCCCGAGAGGCCCCCGCAGCAACTCGCAGGGGGACTGGCCTTTCCTAGGCCACCAGAGCGGGTCCCTGATGTCCCAGTCGTAAGCGAGAACACCTGCCGCCAACTCGAGAAAAATCCAGGAGGTTCCTCCCGCTCCAGCGAATGCGGTCCCCCCATTTCCACTGAGGCGTCTCCGAGCGGAATCACACCTAACCTCTCGGAACTTCCAAAGGTCCTTCACACCTTAAGCTGCACTCAGAAGTTATCCCGACTAACCGTCTCACTCGAGAGGGAAAGCACGAGAGTCCCGCCCACATCCAGAGGAGCCCCCGTTTCGCCTCCTAGCTCGAAGAGGAGGGATCCTTTTCCCTGCGTTGGTCGGGAAAAATTCCCGGCCGTTTTCCAGTTGCAACTCAGAGGATGCCGCTCTCCACCTGAAAGCCGAGAGGCGACTCCAAAGGCTCATTCACCATTCCCAGAGCTCCCGCAGATGTCTCAGTCCATTCCAGGAAACCTGTTTTCCTGCACTGCCACGACTTTCAAGCGAGTGGATTGATCACACCACGGTGCACGTGCGGACAGCCCTGTGGGAAAGCCTCTGTCGGCGAAAG
>NW_017216291.1:0-23423 GCF_001704415.2 Capra hircus
TGACTTCTTGCGACCCCATGGACTGTAGCCCACCTGATTCCTCTGTTTCCTGGATTCTCCAAGCAAGAATACTTGAGTGGGCTGCCATTTCCTTCACCAGGGGATCTTCCCAACCCAGGAATCCAACCTGCATCTCCTGCTTGGCAGGTGGATTCTTTATCACTGAGCTAACCAGGGAAATCCTGTGGTAAAATATACCTAACATGAAATTTACCATTTCCTGCCATTTTAAGCATACAGTTCAGTGGCGTTAAGCACATTCACATTGCTGTGCAGTCATCACCAAAATTCATCTCCACAACTCTCCTCATGCCAGCACTAAGCATGTTTTTCATACGGCAGGTTCAACCTCTGCTTAGTTGACGTGGAATCCCAGCTCCTCGTGTCCAGAGGTCAGAGCTCCTCACACATCTGCTGACTCTGCTGAAGTTTCTACTTTGTTATTCTGGACCTGCTGTAAATCAGTCATGTCCCTCAAATTCACTTGTTGACATCTTAGCCATTAGTACCTTAGAATTTCATAACAGGGACTTTAAAGAAGTAACTGTTACCCTTAATTACTCTGAGCCTAATTTAACCTGATGGGGGTGCTTAGAGGAAGAGGAGACTAAGACACAAAGGCAGAGACACAGGCTTGTAAATCAATGCAGTTAGAACACACCCTCTCACCACCCACAAATATAAGCTTAAAATGACTTGACTTAACGACTTAAACTTAAAACATGATACCATAAAACTTCTAGAAGAACACAGGTAAAATATTCTCTGTCATAAATAATATCTACTTTTTCTTAGCTTAATCTCCCAAGACAATAGAAATGAAAACAAAATAATCAAATGGGACCTAATCAAATGTACAAGCTTTTGCACAGCAAAGAAAACCATCAGAAAAAAAAAGACAACATACGGAATGGGAGAAAATATTTCCAAATGATGCAACGGACAAGGGGGTAATCTGCAAAAATATACAAACATTTCATACAATTCAATAACAAAAAACAAAACAAACAACCAAACTGAAAAATTAGCAGAAGAACTAAATAGACATTTCTCCAAAGGATATATATATATATACAGTTGGCCAATAGGCACATAAAAGATGTTCAACATTATGAATTATTAGAGAAATGCAAATCAAAACTACAGTGATGTACCACTTCATACCAGTCAGAATGGCCATCATTAAAATAACAATGGCTAGAAAGGATACAAAGAAAATAAAGCTTTCCTACACTGTTGGTGGGAATGTAAGTTGGTAGAGGCAGTATGGAAAACAGTTTGGTGGTTCCTCAGAAAATTAAAAATAGAATTACCCTATAATCTAACAATCTCACTCCTAGGCATATATCCAGACAAAACCACAAAAAAGACACATGTACCTCTATGCTCATAAAGCACTATTCACAACACCAAGACAAGGGAACAACCTAAATGTCAACTGACAGCTGAATGGATAAAGAAGCAAGAACGAACGTCATTTTCAGAAACGTGGTTGGACCTGGAGATCATCACACTAAGTGAAGTAAGTCAGAAAAAGAAAGACAAATATCATATGATATCATTAATATGTGGCATATAAAATATTGCAAAAATGAAACTATCTACAAAACCAAACAGATTTACAGACCTAGAGAACAGACTCTGATGTAGAATAAATCATTCTTAAATTCTAAGACTTTATTATTTTCAAATCTACAGAGTAATAAGCATAAACAAGGGTCTTTCCAGTCAGTACTGAAAACTTTGCTTCTCACGTGTCTTAAAAAAATGATGGAGGATTGACAGATAAAGAAGCTGTGGTACATATATACAATGGAATACTACTCAGCCATAAAAAGGAATGCATTCAAGTCAGTTCTAATGAGATGGATGAACCTAGAGCCTATTATACAGAGGGAATTAAGTCAGAAAGAGAAATATAAATATTGTATACTAGTACATATACATGGAATCTAAAAAGATGGTACTGATGAATTTATGTTCAGACAGCAATGGAGAAACAGACATGTAGAAAAGACCTAAGGACACGGGGGTGAGGGAAGGAGGGAGAGGGTGAGATGTATGGAGAGAGTAGCATGGAAACAGATTACCAAAGGTAAAATAGATGGCCAATGGGAATTTGTTTTATGACTCAAGGAACTCAAACAGGGGTTCGGTGACAAAGCATAAATAGGCTGGGAGGGAGGTTTGGGAAGGAGGGGACATGGATGTAACTATGGCTGATTCTGTTGATGTATGACAAAAAACTGCAAAATCTGTAAAGCAATTATCCTTCAATTAAAAATATAAATAAATAAAAGAAAAAAAATGATGGTGGAAAAGAACTGCCAGCCAGTACCAGGTTACCAAGTCCTGTTCTCTGACTTAAAAGTTGTATGTCATCTTTCTTATTCCTGGGGTCTGGATCCATCAGCTTCAATTAGCAAGGGGAATCTGCCATTTATCCCTCACTCCCTGAAGCACAGACCCCACTGGTCTCCACACACTGGAACACCTTCTGTATTATCCTTTCTTGACCTCGTCATGATACAAGATTTCTCTACGATGGATTTTCTGTGGAGGGAAGGGAGGGAAGGGAGGGGCATGAAGGGCAGAGTGACCTGAGTCTCCTGAAGCACAAAGCTTTTCTGAGCTCTCTTCCCTGATCTCTATAGGGTTCCTGGAAAGCAGAGATGATAGAAACACAGGAGCAAACTCACTGTTCGAACAAGTGCCTGCTGACTTCTACATCCACTGCACTGAATGGATCATCCAGGAGGTAGATGTCTGCATCCTGATACACGGCTCTAGAAAACGTAGACAGATGTCAGGAGAGGGCACTTCACAGTCCCTGGGTCTCATCTCTGAATCATGATGGTGTCCAACAACTCCAGGTTCATTTCCAGGAGTCCATGGAAAGAACCAAGACCCTGCTTCATACAGGCCCACCAATGAGCCCGGTCTGTGTGCTCATGACCACTAGGAGCTGCAGAGGGGGAGGGGGGAGGATGGCAACCGAAACCCCATTTACCTGGCGAGGCTGACCCGGGCTTTCTGTCCTTCACTCAGCGGGGTTCCTCTGTCTCCTATCAGAGTTTGATCTCCATCCTCCAGAAGCTGTAAATCCTATGTAGAGATAGAAAAGGGAAAGAGACTAAATTTAAAATGTGTTCTCCTCCTCTCATAGCTCAGTTGGTTAAGAATCTGCCTGCAATCGGGAGACCCCAGTTTGATTCCTGGGTTGAGAAGATCCCCTGGAGAAGGGATAGGCTACCCACTCCCAGTATTCTTGGGCTTCCCTTGTGGCTCAGCTGGTAAAGAATCCACTTGCAATGCAAGAGACCCCAGTTCGATTCCTGGGTTGAGAAGATCCCCCTGGAGAAGGAAAGGCTACCCACTCCAGTATTTCTGGCCTGGAGAATTCCATGGACTATATAGTCTATGGAGTCGGCAAAGAGTCAGACATGAATGAGCCAACTTTCACTTTACTCTCATCCTTTTTGATTTTATTTTATTTTTTTTAGCCAAACCATGTAGCTTGTGGGATCTTAGTGTCTCTGACTAGGGAATGAACCCACAATCTCAGCCATGAAAGCATGGAGCCCTAACCACTGAACCACCAGGGAATTCCCATCCTCCTAATCCTTTAGTACCAGCTCTTCATACAAGTATTTGATGAAGGGCAATGGGAATGTTTCATAGTGACTAAATATAGCCTTGAACAACAACAACAACAACAAAACCTCTTTGGTTTCTCATTTGTTTTCATTCTATAGTTTTTCACACTTATTTATTGAAGATCGACCTTTACACCAGGCATTATTCAGGGCATGATGAATTCAGCCAGAAAGAAACAAAGTTCTAGAGTTTCTTTCCATAGTGGGAGATGGATGATATAAGAAAATTAACCTGAGTGTAAATACTGAGGACAGAAAGGAAAAGCAAAGCTGGCTAAGGGGATGGAGAGTAAAAGGAGGGAAGCGAGTCCACACTGGGGTGTAAGGGCTCTGCTCAGAGAGGGTGTGAGCAGATCTGGGGAGGAGGAGGGACTCAGGCAGACCTGAAGAGGCTGCTGCACACCAGAGGGATGGGCGAGTGCAGGGGACATGGGGGAGATGCCCAAGGCGTTCAGGACAAGGAGGCAGGAGAGCAGAGTAAGAATGAGGGGAGTGAGGGCAGAGACAGAGCAGGAGGAGCCCTTGCATTACTCCCAGTAACAGGGGAAGGGGGAGAAGGGCAGGACTGACGCTGGTCTGAGGTGTTTTAAAGAATCACTTCTATGCTTTGTGGAAAACAGGCAGTAAGGGGAATGGGTGAGGGTGACTACAAGTGAGGAGGCAACTGGAATAATCCAGGGGATAAATGATGGTGGTCAGGACCAGAGTGGGAGCAGCAGGAATGGAGCCACAGGGCCACACTCCAGACACACTTGGAAGGTGGAGTCCGTAAGACCTGCTGATGGGATGGCAGTGGGCTGTAAGAGAAGAGGAGGACTGTGGTGTCTGAGACATGAGGAAGGGGAAGGACAGGGTCTCCATTTACTGAGTTGGGGAAGATGGTAGATGTCGGTTTAGGAGACTTCACTTGTGGACAAGGTGAGATGATATCATGATGATATCACGGTGCAGCTGGACATGCAAGTGTGAAGGTCTGTGCTAGAGACACAGGTATGAGAGCTAGTGGCCAGGGTGGTGAAGGCACAGGACTAGTTTCATCAGGGAATGAGTGTCTTAAATTTCCAATTTTGCTGAACATGATGTCAGCTTCCCACTTCCACAGAAGGAATAAGACCTGACTGGAGTATTCACAGTGATACTTAAGACCAGTCATAGAGTGACAGACAAGAACTATACAAGAAAAGGGAGCAAAAAAAAAAAAAAAAAAAAAGCAGGCTGGGCAGGAAAAACTACAGGGAAACAGTGTACTCAAGGAACACGCGGCAGATCAGCTAAACCAAGTAGACTCTTGCCCATCGAAGCAGAAAACACTCAAAGTTAAGAAGGATGTGAAGCTTTGATTTGAGAATTGGGGAATCTATCATAAGTTTTATCTGAATACTATTTAAGAAATAAATAGACAAATCTGTTAATTTTCCCTAGAGTACCTAGGGAAATTAAAAAAAGATGACAAGAACATCCCCAAAACCACAAAATAACAATCAAGTTTAAGTTACAGTTATTATATTAGAAATTTTAGGCTGCCTGTAATTATCACTGGACAGATCCTGGCACAGACAAGCAGCACTCATTTCTTTGTCTCTACTTTAGCAAATTTGGGGAGGAAGCAAGTGGCACACTGGGGTCTCCATGATAAAAAAAAATCCTTTGATCTCCTAAGTCTCACTTTCCTGTTCTACAGAATGTGCTGCAGAAACAAGAGTCACTAACCTCAAGGATGCTGTGAGAATCTAAAGTGTAGGAAAACCCTCCATCAATGGAAAAAGGACAGGAATTGATAACTTGCTATTGGTGACTGATCACACTCCTAGTAAATAGGGAAACTGAGACTCAATCCCTGAGCCTGCTGACTCCAGGACCTTGGAGTTATCTCATCAGCCTGAATTTATATTCCCAATGTGATTACTTCATATCTCCCTATTTTATTACAGAAAAGTTTTCAGCTCAATAAGCTTAAAGGTTTACTTCAATTAGATCTAGTTTAATGTAATACAAAAAATTTTGTTTTTTTAAACTATTTTTTTCCTCCAAGATTAGGCAGATGTGAGCACAGGGAGAACTGTAAGGAGAAATAATGAATTTAAGTATGGATGAATGAAGAGAAAAAGGCTGTGTTAGTAATGGTTGCTACCATTAACTGAAACCCTGACTTGTTTGCATTGCACAGGCATGGTCTGTAGCCTTTAGGGTAATCCCTCCCCTCCACCACGTAATAAGAGAAGAAACTGAGACAAACACCTGGAGTTACTATCCAGGACTATTTTTCTCTAAAGGTCAAACCTTTTCTACTACACGTGTGGTATCTGTATCTTCAGGCCAAGATAACTCTGCTGCCGCTGCTGCGGCTTAGTCGCTTCCGTGTCTGACTATGTGCGATCACATGGACTGTGACCTTCCAGGTTCCTCTGTCCATGGAATTCTTTAGGCAAGAGTCCTAGAGTAGGTTGACATGCCCTCCTTCAGGGGATCTTCCCAACCCAGGGATCCTGCATTGTAAGCAGATTACCACTGAGCCACCAAGGAAGCCCAAGATAACTCTAGACACCTCTACTACCTGTGACCATCTCATGTCCATCCACCGACACATGGATTCAAAAGCAGATAAGCAGAGGCTCTCATAACTCATTAAATGGTTCCCAAGTGCTACAGTAATCAGTCATAGAGGACATTTCAGAGCAGCAACAAAACCTCTTGGAAAACCGCTGAACCAGTGTCCTCATTTTGCTGTGGAAACCTCAGGCAGGTAACAGGACGTGTTCAAAGTGACAGCAGGCAAGTGACACAGCTGGGTCCAGGACTCCCCTCTCGCTACTCCTCTGCCCTAGGCCACCTTCCTGCCAAGGAGAGAAAGGGCACCAGGGGCCCCAACTCTCTGTCCTGACCATGCAAACAGGAGAGCAGGCCATCTTTGTAAACATTTGTCTCATCACATACAGAAGAATTGCTGTGCAGCCCAGTCTTGCAGGGCCCCTTCTCACAGAATCTGCTGCATGGATGGTCCAGGGTGAGGGAAGCCTCAGAACACTGTCCACGTTACTGGTCCAGTCATGCCATGTGGCTGCAGCAAAGCATTGCCCCTCAGGGAGAATGATGGCCCTGGAGGAAAATGCTGAATGGTAGCCACTGTCCCACAGCTGCTCTTCTCCAGAGATGCTCAAATGTGGGAGAGAAAGACATGGCTGAGCTTCACCAGAAAGCCAAGGTCATGAGAGAAACACTCACACCTGGCCTGGGTCTTTGGGGTCTGATGTGGGCATCAGGAGCTGGATATGATTAAGGTAAAGAGGAAATGCCTAAGATCTGTTTATTCCGCATCCCACCTTCCACCTTCATCCATCACCTGCTTTTTGAAAAGTTCTTTCTTTTAAACTTACTCAAGTCAGCACAGCACCGAGGACAAGCATGGAGTCTAGAGTTGTGCAGAAGCAGATCTGAACTTGAGCTCCAGATATTAAGGACAGCTGTTTCATCCCCCAAGCTTCAGCTTTACCAACAAAAAGTGAGGAATTTGACATCGAGGATACTCATGAAGAATAACTTACATACCTTTTATGTGTGTATACACACATGTGTGTGAGAGAGAAAATTTTGTGCATGTAGACTCTGAATGGGAGCTGCTGTTCTCACTGTTTACATTTGCTTCCCCCTTTTCTTACACAGTATTTGTAATGTAGCGTTAATCACTCAGCTGTGTCCAACTCTTTTGACCCCTATGGACTATAGCATGCCAGGCTCCTCTGTCCATGGAATTCTCCAGGCAAAAATACTGGAGTGGGTTCCATTCCTTTCTCCAGGGATCTTTTGGACCCAGGGATTGAACCCCGGTCTCCCACATTGCAGGCAGATCCTTTACCATCTGAGCCACCAGGGAAGTCCATATAGTTGCTCTTAAACTGTTTTTAAATTTTTTGGTAGCGCCTTGTGGCATGTAGGATCTTAGCTTTTGACTAAAGATCGAACCTATGCCCCTTGCATTGGGAGCATGGAGTTTTAACCACTGGATCATCACATTATGAACACCATTTAATAAAAATCCAGCTCATTCCTGCTATCTTGATACTGTAACCAGGAAGGGTTAACTTTGAACTCATACTGGATCTGCTTCTGTGACTTTAATCCTTATCTTGCTGCTTTTGTTACTGTAGGCATGCACAATGGCCTGCCTCAAGGAGATAGCCTGACCCTGCCCACCTGTGAAGGGTTATAAGGAAGTGAAACTAACTTATCTCCCAGCATGAGGCTTGTTGCTTTATAAGATATTCACCAGAATTAAATGATCTTTTTACTTTGTTTCCTCATGTCCAACCATCTCTGATTCACAGAAGAACGTGACATCCTGCCCCTGATGAGATGGCTATTTTGAGGTGCTAACCTGCCATGTCAGCTATTTGTAAGGCCTCCTCAGAGAATCATTTTGCCTTTTTGCATTTCTTATTCTTGGATGGTCTTGATCACTGCCTCCTGTATAATGCCATGAACTTTTGTCCATAGTTCTTCAGGCACTCTATCAGATCTAATCCCTTCAATCTATTTCTCACTTCCACTATATAATCCTAAGGGATTTGATTTATGTCATACCTGAATGGTCTAGTGGTTTTCCCTACTTTCTTCAATTTAAGTCTGAATTTGGCAACCAGGCGTTCATGATCTGAGCCACAATCAGCTCCCAGTCTTGTTGTTGCTGACTGTATAGAGTTTCTCCATCTTTGGCTGCAAAGAATAGAATCAATCTGATTTTGGCGTTGACCATCTGGTGATGTCCATGTGTAGAGTCTTCTCTTGTGTTGTTGGAAGAGGGTGTTTGCTATGAGCAGTGCGTTCTCTTGGTAAAACTCTGTTAGCCTTTGCCCTACTTCATTCCGTATTCCAAGGCCAAATTTGCCTGTTATTCCAGGTGTCTCTTGACTTCCTACTTTTGCATTCCAGTCCCCTATAATGAAAAGGATGTCTTTTTGGATGTTAGTTCTAGAAGGTCTTGTAGGTCTTCACAGAACCATTCAACTTCAGCTTCTTCAGCATTACTGGTCAGGACATAGACTTGTATTACCATGATATTAAATGGGTTGCCTTGGAAACGAACAGAGATCATTCTTTTGTTTTTGAGATTGCATCCAAGTACTGCATTTTGGACTCTTTTGTTGACTATGATGGCTACTCCATTTCTTCTAAGGGATTCTTGCCCACAATACTAGATATAATGGTCATCTGAGTTAAATTCGCCTGTTGCAGTCCATTTTAGTTCACTGATTCCTATAATATCAATGTTCATCCTTATCATCTCCTGTTTGACCCTTTCCAATTTGTCTTGATTCATGGACCTAATATTTCAGGTTTCTATGCAATAGGGATCTTTACAGCACTGGACTTTACTTCCATCACCAGTCACATTCACAGCTGGGTGTTGTTTTTGCTTTGGCTGTCTCTTCATTCTTTCTGGAGTTATTTCTCCACTGATCTCCAGTAGCATACTGGGCACCTACTGATCTGGGGAGTTCAATTTTCAGTGTCCTATCTTTTTGCCTTTTCATACTGTTCATGAGGTTCTCAAGGCAAGAATACTGAAGTGGCTTGCCATTCCCATCTCCAGTGGAGCATGTTTTGTCAAAGAGTCAGACACAACTGAGCAACTGAATTGATACTGAAACTGCCATCTTCTCTGTCAGTGGCTTCCTAAATAAAGTCCCTTCCTTCATCTCAGACTTATTGGCCTACAGTGCAGTGAGCAGAGTGAGCTTGGACTCAGTTCAGTTCAGTCACTTAGTCATGTCCAACTCTTTGAGACCCCATGGACTACAGCATGCCAGCCTTCATTGTCCATCACTAACTCCCAGAGCTTGCTCAAACTTATGTCCATCAAGTCAGTGATGCCATCCAACCATCTCATCTTCAATTATTTCCTTCTCCTGTTGCCTTCAATCTTTCCCAGTATCAGGCTCTTTTCCAATGAGTCAGTTCTTCGCATCAGATGGCCACAGTATTGGAGCTTCAGCTTCAGCATCAGTCTTTCTGATGAATATTCAGACCTGCTTTCCTTTAGGACTGGTTGGATCTCCTTGCAGTTCAAGAAACTCTCAAGAGTCTTCTCCAACACCACAGTTCAAAAGCATCAATTCCTTGGTATTCAGCTTTCTTCATGGTCCAACTCTCATATCCATGCATGACTATTGGAAAAACCATAGCCTTTACTAGACGGTCCTTTGTCAGCAAGATAATGTGTCTGCTTTCTAATACACTGTCTAGGTTGGTCATAGCTTTTCTTCCAAGGAGCAAGCATTTTTAATCTCATGGCTTCAGCTACCATCTTCAGTGATTTTTGAGCCCAAGAAAATAAAGTCTGTCACTGTTTCCATTGTTTCCCCATCTATTTGCCATTAAGTGTTAGGATTGGATGCCGTGATCTTAGTTTTTTGAATGTTGAGTTTTAAGCCAGCCTTTTCACTCTCCTCTTTCACTTTTATCAAGAGGCTCTTCAGTTCCTCTTCACTTTCTGCTATAAGGGTAGTGTCATCTGCATATCTGAGGTTATTGATACTTCTCCCAGGAATCTTGATTCCAGCTTGTGCTTCATGATATTGTTACTGAGTCCACAATATGAAAAGAGTGGACTCAGTAACAATATCATTTCCACAAAAGAAGATCTCCCATTAACAACAACCCAGGAGAAAGAAACAAGAACATTAAATAAGCAATTTTGTTTCGTTCATATCATCACAAAATGCTACTCATCTGATACAATCTATGATTCTATGATATTAAGTCCTTGTTCAAGCAAAATTACTATTGTTTCACAAAGCGAGTGTGGAGTCTTCAATAGCACACCTTTGAAAGACCGTCCCAATCTTTTCCTCACAGTACAAAAGAACACACTGCACTGAACAGGCCTGGGGAGGAGAAGTCTTTTAATGCTATTATTTAGATTTTTATAACCCAAGAGAGTAACACAGTATTCATCAGTACATTTTTCTTTCTTTTTTGCCAGATTATATTGTTTATCAGGTAATTTTGTTTTCACCATTCATTCACTGATTTCATCTAAATTTCAGAGTTTCACCTTGCCATTTTCTGTGAAACACAGTCTTTTCTGACAACAATCTCTCCCCCAGTGAAACAATGCAGTATTAAGAAGAAATGTTAAAGCATTCTATTTTCTTTAAATAAAAATACCAGTCATAACCAAGTGCAGAGAAAAACCTAGAGACTGAAAGGGTGAGGAGGTACCAACCAAGTGCAAGGGGCAGACCTCATGTGGAGTCTGATTCAAACCACTGGTAAAGGAGGCTCCTCAGTAAGATGATTAGCAACATGTAAACTAGAAGGTTGATAATACTGAGGAATTGGGGTTATTTTTCAGATGAAATAATATGTTTTTCCAAAGGTTCTCCTATCTCTTAGAGAAAAACTAGTAAAATATTTGTGTGTTAGTCGCTCAGTGGTATCTGACTCTTTGCAACCCAATGGACTGTAGCCCACCAGGCAAGAATACTGGAGTGAATAATTATTCCCTTCTCCAGGGGATCTTTCAAGCCCAGGAATTGAACCCACATCTCCTGAACTGCAGGCAGGGTCTTTACCATCTGAGCCACCAGGGAAGCTTTGAAAGTGGAAGTGAAAGGTACTCTGTCGTGTCCAATTCTTTGCAACTCCATGGACTACAGAGTCCACGGAATTCTCCAGGCTAGAATACTGCAGTGGGTAGCCGTTCCCATCTCCAGGAGATCTTCCCAATCCAGGGATCAAACCCAGGTCTCCCACATTGCAAGCAGACTCTTTACCAGCTGAGCCTAATGCTTTACATGATTGGGGGCAGGAGGAGAAGGGGACGACAGAGGATGAGATGGCTGGATGGCATCACTGACTCGATAGGCGTGAGTCTGAGTGAACTCTGGGAGTTGGTGATGGACAGGGAGGCCTGGCGTGCTGCGATTCATGGGGTCGCAAAGAGTCGGACACAACTGAGCAACTGAACTGAACTGAATCTGAGGTCTAGGATCTGCTCCAGAATAACCTGGGGTGGGGGTGGGGCTGGCAGAGGGCAGGAGTGAAGATGCAGCAAGACTGGCCATTAGCTGCTTCTGCTTGAAGCTGGGGAGTGGGTACATGAGGGTTCATTACACTGTATACTCTAATTTTAGAAATTTTTGTAATTGTCCAATACGACAATAAGTTAAAAGTGAATTAAACTTCACAAAGTGAAACAACCCCCTCCTCAACAAAGCATTCTGTGAGTGTCCTTATGACATCAGGATTGAAGGACTAGCATATATGCCTGTATACTTACTCAGAAGACCAGTGTAAATATTAAATGACACTGAACAATCTTTCAAACTTTAAAAAATAAAAAGAACTTTCAACAAACTTTACTGATAGTTTAAACCAAGTCTGTCATTTGAAATTCTAGTACATACTACTCAAAAGTCCTTACTCACCTCTTCCAAAGCACAAGCCTTTATTACTTCTTCATATCGGTCTTCTTCATATTTCTTCCCAAATAAAATGTTACTCCTCAGAGTTCCTGAGAACACCCAGGGCTGCTGAGGAACATATGCGATCCTCCCGTGCACACTGACCTGCCCCTGGCTCGGGGGCAGCTCCCCCAGCACAGCGCGTAACAGTGACGACTGAAACAGACAGAAACACACACGTGAACAGGCAACACTCAGGATGAAACACATCCCATAGCACAGCTGACCCCAGGCTGGTGCTTGATACACAATAGAGCCCTTGCATTTAGAACAGGATAAAGTACAGCCCTGGAAGTTTGGACAAAAACAAATGAAAATAACACTATTAGTCAATGCAAATGAATGGTTGATGAGGAATATTAATAAAATACTATAACAATCTCCTCTGCCCAAGAGGAGCCCCCAAATGAAGCACTACACTCAGCAAAAACTAAGAATGTTTGACATCCTTCACTAGCAGAGCAGCCCAGCAGGATGTGTATTTCATGTATCTGATGTTTAGCGCAGTTGTTCCTGCATCCAGGTATCTGTCACTTGACACTTATCCTTAAAAAGCTATGTGTGAAGAATATATCCAAAGATGATTACTTAAAAGAATTCTGAAATGAGTCGTGTCTAAAGAGCAATAGTCCATCATAGAGGAAATCATCACCCTCTCGTGTACACAGCCACATTTAGGTTTCTGTATTTTGTTGTTTCACCAACAGGACACTAAGTGCAAGTGCACATCTTTCAAATCTCTTGTGACTCACAGAAGTGACGTGTCTGTGTCTACACCATCAGAGCGCTCACTACACTGGGCTGAGATCAACTGCCTGTGTGTCTGTCTCGCCCTGGAACCTGGTTGCCTCTGGACGGTAGAGACATCTGGGTCTGGCTCACATCTGTGTCTTTAGCTCCAGCACGTGGCTGAACATTCATGACACGTACGCTGAAAGGATCACATCAAGTCCCATGAGGAAATGCTCAGAGCTTCCCGGAAGAGCCTTCACCACCTCCAGACATCCTGGAGGGGCCACTGTGATGAAAAGAAGTCCCCACTGTCTCCATCCAACCCGAACAGCTGTCACATCAATAAGTTCATTCACCGAGACGTCCAAATTCCTGACAATGGTTCCCAACTGTGCAATGTGAAGCACCAAGAAGGAAAACACAGTGTGTGCTTATCTAGATTTATTTGGCCATGAAACCTTCTTGCAAAACTAATATTCCATGGAACAGTTTGAGAAACGCTGTTCTAGGTACACCCAATTCAAACTGTGTCACACATAGCCTGGGCTCAAATCTGAGAATTTAACAAGGGCAGTGGTATTGCATCAGGCTGACAAAAGGCATCACAACTTACCTTTCCTGCACCCACAGGTCCAACCACAGCTAACAGTTCACCAGGTCTGGCAGTAAAGAAAAGGTCTTGTAGGGTTGGGGTTCCTGATTTCTGCAAATTAAAGTTTATAAAAAAGGGCCCATTTCAATAAAGTAACATACATTACTTCAGAATGTAGAGAAAATTACATAATAGTCATTGATATGCTAATGTAATCCACATTTTTCCCCTTCCTATTTTAAGATAGTAAGTCCTGGAGGCCTTTTCATCCAATCATACATATCTCTTTGGAGGTTAACAAGGCTCCTTTTTTTTACCAGATTTCCATAAGGACATAACTCTAGAGACCCACAGAATTTAGTCATAGAAACGACAAGGCACCTGCCTGAAACGCAAACTGAATAATGCGCATAAGCTTATTAATATAATGCGCTTAATAGAATATCCAGCTTGGGAGGTTTTTAATCATTTATAAGTTTTCATCATGACCCTTGGTTTTAACGGTCTCATTACTCTCCAGAGTTCAATTCAGTTCAGTTACTCAGTCGTGTCCAACTCTTTGCGACCCCATGGACTGCAGCATGCCAGGCTTCCCTGTCCATCACCAACTCCCAGAGCACACTCAAACTCATGTCCGTGGAGTTGGTGACGCCATCCAACCAGCTCGTCGTTTGTCATCACCTTCTCCTCCCGCCTTTAATTTTTCCCAGCATCAGGGTTTTTTCAAATGAGTCAGTTCTTCACATCAGGTGGCCAAAATGTTGGAGCTTCAGCTTCAGCATCAGTCCTTCCAATGAATGTTCAGGACTGATTTCCTTTAAGATTGACAGGTTTGATCTCTTTGTTGTCCAAGAGACTCTCAAGAGTCTTCTCCAGCACCCTAGTTCAAAAGCATCAATCAATCCCCACAAGGTGGCAGCATAAGTTCCTGGCATGCCTGGCCCTTTAATTAAATAATTTGAAATCTCCACTAATCTCTCCACTTTCATTTGATAAAAAATGAACCTCAGCAGTGCTTAGCAAGCAAAGGGGTACTTTATATAATAGTCACTCTTAGCAAATTAAGTGTTATTAATAATGGTCCAAGCTCTAATTTTTAACAAGAGCTCTAATTTAATACTATCACCACCAACAACAACAATAAATGGGGAATAAGCTAATTATGACATGATGAATCAAAGCAATAAAGCCTCAGTTTTATATGTATTTATATACATTACCTTTCTTGGCTGAACGGAGGATAATAAAGTACTTCTACTGAAGAAAAACAGGCAGCTTACTTACTGTCTGAGCCACCAGGGAAGCCCAAAGGAACAAAATAACAACAAAAACCATGGAGATAGATGCGCTAGTACCCCCACCCAATGCATCGGAGGACAAAGTATTCATTGTGCCAATAACAAGTCACATTCTTGAGAGACTTTCAGTTTCATGTATGTCTTTACATATGATAAGTGTTAAGAAAAGTGTCAATAGCTGGCCAAAAAAAAGAAAAAAGAAAAAAGAATGGTGACACTTGACTCTAAAGTGCCCCAAAGACTAAAAACATGACTTTGCATTTAAAAGTCTGAATATTCCTCAAAATAAAAAATTTCTCCGGAAAGAAATGAACTAATTATAAAGCATTCACATGCTAAAAAATGACAATTATTTTGCATGGTCAAAAACACTAGCCCCAGATTTTTTTAAAAAGACTATAAATTTACCAATAAGAAGCTAGATGTTAAAACATAAGAAATATTTTTAACCGTCTCCACTTCTTTATTCTTTTCTGACACTTAGGGTTCCTATTTTATTACTCATCACTCAGTTATGACTAAAAAACAATGAGTCACGTACCAACATCAGCTAACTGTCACCACCCCTATCTGTTTCCCAGGGTCAGACACTGAGTTCCCTCCATGTTCAGGCTTCAGGATCAGGCATTACTCTGTCGAGACCAGTAGAGGGCAGCACTCAGCAACGCAGACGTGCTCAGCTCAGTTCAGTTCAGTCGCTCAGTCATGTCCCGACTCTTTGCGACCCCATGAATCACAGCACACCAGACCTCCCTGTCCATCACCAACTCCCGGAGGTGCTGGGTCCAGTCAGTTCCTCGTTATCCAGGCTCAGGGGATGCTGACTCAACAAGGATTATCAGCTGAGCCCGCACTCTGTACCAGACATAGTTGAAAACCCCTGCCCCATGAAGAAATGGAAGCTCCCACAGCACCATTTATTTTAAAGCTTCAAGATTGAGACCAAGTTCCATCATTTCATGAATGAGACCTGGGTCCCTGAGACCTGCCCTCACCTGCCCATCTGCCCACCTGGCTCTCTAGTGGAGCAGGTTACAGAGTTCCTGTCTATCTCCTGCCTCCCAACCCAGCAGGGCCTTCATTCAGATTCAGCTTCTCTTTAAAACCCCAATGTCTGTGTCCCCCATCCAAGAGATCTCTCACCCATGATCTAACCTGACAGCCATTTTTACTAATAACCCCAGCAAGGGGCACAGTGCTTTCATAGGCAAGGCCAGGACAACATAATAGTGTCAGGAGCCAGCGTGAGGAATCCCACCCGTGACAAGGTCATGTGAAAGGAAGCCTGACAAAACACAAGGACGTGTTAGGCTTTAGGGATTCCCCCTGGAAATTCCTGAGCATCCACCCCCAAGACCAGAATCTGCCTGCTTTACTATGTTATGCTTTCCACCTACTCTTCTGTCATTAACAGGGGACTGTCCCCCCACCACCTTTTTCTGGAAAAAATTAGAGCTTTTAGATAATAAATCTCCTGGGCATAATACGAGTGTTTCAATCCAAAAACCCCTCTGATGGCTTTCTAGCCTGCCTGCAGGCTACGCATGTGATTGAGGCCTCCCGACTGTGGGGGGCACAGGAAGCTTAAAACATCCTAGGAATGTCAAAGCTTCAGAGGAGTCAAAATCATTAGAATAGGACCAATTAAACGTTTCATTTGTTGAGCCAATACTTGCTGGCCAAATTCTCATATCTTTTATTTTTAGGTATAGTTGGTATATAGAAAAACAGGTAGTAGACCTGGTATTAGCAACACTAGATCTTTGAGTTAAGTACTTTCTTTGTTATAACCCACTGCACCTTTGTTCTATAGGAATGTAACTTTTTTGTATTTTGAGGGTGATGCAGAGTAAAGAAAAAAAACACTTCAAGGGAAAAGGAGTTTTCTGGGCAATTATCCAGGAAGAGAGCCATAAAAATGTTAACAAGCCTCTTGGCCAGAAGATACTGTAAACTACCTGAGACCTTTTGTATAAGGGAGGGTATGCAAAAAGAAAGCCTTGTCTCAATGAAGGGCAGGACTGCTGCCCCTGCATAACTCTATTTCTTTATGTACAACTTGGGGTATATAAGCTGACTTTGAAAAATAGTTTTTAGAGTCTTGCACCAATGCTGGGCTTCCCCATGTCGTTCTTTTCTTTTTTCCGACTGAATTCCCATCTGGAGCAGGGAGGCTCATCAGGTCTACTTATTTGTCCCAGCTTCTAAGATCCATAAAAGAGAGAGAGCCCAAGGCGGGGCACTCCCTGATATTCAAACGGACGCCGGTGGCCTAACGTAGATGGTGCAAGTTCCTTGTCTGGAACTTTATTGGTCTTCCACGTAATCCAAGTTATTCAGCCTCTTTCTCTACTTAATTTTCCTACTATACTATTGTTTCTTAATCTAATCTTATATTAATAAACAAATAAGTTTTTCCTCGCCAGTGCCGTCCCCGCTTCGAATTCCCTGGATCCACCGGGGCTGGACCCCGGCATAATAGGCTGTTCTGTTTTACAATGCAAGTTGCACAAAAATCTGAGAACATGTTATTAAGTTCTTGAAAGAAAAACAAAATAGCTCATCTTAAAATCCTGCATAATTTGGTACAAAAGAAATTTGGTAATGAGTCATTTAAAAAGATGTGTTAGCATTCACATGGAGTGGTATTTATAATGGAATCTTAGTGCTTTCCATAAATGCTTCAAGAGTACTGTGATGAGAAATACAAAACAGGAGGTAAATCTACCAGAATAAGGTATGAGACACTCTCAGGATAGGTCAGGTACCTTCTGTGCATTGCCACGTGCAACTGGTACAGGGCTGTGATTTTATATATTCAGGAACATATTATCCTACTCTGCTATTGATGGAGATGGCAGGCACTAAATCAGAAGTTGGTGAACATCATGCAGGTGGCAAAAACAGAGTCACAGGCATGAAAGACAGGAGGAGTCCACAGAGTCTGGACACTTGCCCTATGGTCCCCACTCTGACAGCAGCCAGGCTTCTGAGCTCTGCTCTGGAGAGTGGACCCTCTGGTAGAGACATTCTCCTTCCTGAGTCCTCCCGGCTCTCGGGTGGGAACAGTTTCTTGCCTTTGCTAATTTCTGGGTTGTCTCACCCACCACCATTTTGCTGTTTCTGCTTTTGCCCACTCTTATCATCTATGCAACTAATTCCCTGCATGGAACTCCCTCTCCCATGGTGGGGTTCTTTTCTCCTGACTAATCCACATTGATACAGGAGGATGTGCACAGAGGACCAGGGAACCACAGAGGCAGGAACATTTCAGTCATTGATAAAGGAGGCAGCGTTGCATGTGCAATTTTGAAAGTGGACCCTTGCTTTTTTCTGTTTGCCAGAAAGTCATAAATAAACCAAGTGTTGGAAAATCACCAGTTCTCCCCTGTCAGTTTCCACACACTGCAGCCCTTCAACTTAGGAATCACTGGTGCTCACTATGCCACCTGCTGCTTCCTTCCTGCCCCTGGCTGCTACCAAAGTAGCCAGAACCATCCAGAAGCTTAGGATGGGGGAGCCCCCACTCTACCCCATAGCAAAGATCCAGATCATGGCCTCACTGCATGTACAATAAAGTGATCTGATAATCAAGGCAAAAAATGTACACTGATTCCCCAAAGCCTCTTTAACAACTGTCTGTGTATTCATTAGTTAAACCATTCCACACTGCAGCATTTTGACCATCCAATCCTGTAAATTCCAACATTATAAACACATGTACTTTAAATTCAAAATGTGCTACTACTTTGAAAGCTCTCTTGAAAATGAAATAAAGAGCAACATGTCAAACTTCTTAGGCTGATTTTTACACTTAATCTCCATTAGCTACAAACCTTATTCCTGATTTTGAGAATTTTTATAACATACTCTTAATATATGAGCAAATCACATTTTATACCATGTGGAAAACCTTATCATTCTCCCATAAACATATGTCTTCAGTTGTCAATTAGTAGTTATGATCTTGGAGTGAAGGGCTTGTTACCTTATCCCAGGAAGCAGTGAAATTGTTTCATGTCCACTATCGTTTCACCATCTGATGCCAGCTGAGGGTTGAGCTGTGGTATCTCATCAAGTAATAGGAAGTTCTACAGAAAAAGGAGAAACACAGATTGTTAAACTGCAAGAACAAAATACAAACAAAAATAGTTGCTTTTCTGGAATTTATAATAAAAGATTTTATACGGCTCCAAAACCACTGCAGATGGTGATTGCAGCCATGAAATTAAAAGACTCTTACTCCTTGGAAGAAAAGTTATGACCAACCTAGATAGCATATTCAAAAGCAGAGACATTACTTTGCCGACTAAGGTACGTCTACTCAAGGCTATGGTTTTTTCAGTAGTCATGTATGGATGTGAGAGTTGGACTGTGAAGAAGCTGAGCGCCAAAGAATTGATGCTTTTGAACTGTGGTGTTGGAGAAGACTCTTGAGGGTCCCTTGGACTGCCAAGGAGATCCAACCAGTCCATTCTGAAGGAGATCAGCCCTGGGATTTCTTTGGAGGGAATGATGGTAAAGCTTAAACTGCAGTACTGAAACTTTGCCACCTTATGCGAAGAGTTGACTCATTGGAAAAGTCTTTGATGCTGGGAGGGATTGGGGGCAGGAGGAGAAGGGGACAACAGAGGATGAGATGGCTGGATGGCACCACAGACTCGATGGACGTGAGTCTGAGTGAACTCCGGGAGTTGGTGATGGACAGAGAGGGCCTGGCGTGCTGCGATTCATGGGGTCGCAAAGGGTCGGACATGACTGAGCGACTGAACTGAACTGAACTGACATATCATTTTGTCAGCTGTATGCAAACTAGTTTTGTTTCATATCAGAACATACTAAATATATATATTATATAGAATAAATATATTATATGGTATACATAGTCATATAATATAGTATATATAGTATGCATAGAGTGTTTTATATACATATGTATGTGTATACATAAACATATTTATATATAAAGCACATATAAGAATATTTTATATACAAACACTGTTATTTAATTGCTCTGTCAAGTGTGACTCTTTTGAGACCTGCATGGGATTTTCTGGGCAAGAATACTGGAATCGGTTGCCATTTCCTTCTCCGGGGAATCTTCCCAACCCAGGGATCAAACCTGCATCTCTTGCATCTCATGCATTGGCAGGATGATTCTTTACTACCGTGCCACCTGGGAAGCCATATAAACACAAGGTTATTTACCACTAGCACCACCTGGGAAGCTCTCTCTCTATATACAGGTATATATATATATATATACGTACAGATATATATATACATAAAATAAACAGTTCCCGCCATAAGCAAAGTAGTGACTTTCTCATAAGTATTCTGGTTCCTCCTTAAAGAGAAAACATGACTCCAAACTTCAACACATTTAGAACCTGGATATTTTTATTGTTTACCTTTTGAGTTACTAACAACAAACAGGAGAATTGGTAGGAAATGATTCCATAAATACTTACTGAGTCCCACCAGGTACAAAGCACCACGTGACACTGCTAGGAACACAGCGAGGAAGGCCATGCCCAGGCCTTCAGGCATCAAGGGGCACAGGACAGGCTGGGACAACAAGACCAATGGCAGAGATGCCAAACGAAAACCCTGGCGATGCCTGTGTTGCATCCTGACCTTCCCCGGACACTTAAACACACTCTGCCTTTCTCCTAATGTTTTAAGTCAGTATCACTGTTTTCCATTACTTATCACTTAAGTCGTTATTCTAAAAGTGAAGTGTTCTTAAATTTCTCTCTTAAAGATATTTTACAAGCATCTTTCCACAATCACGGTCTCTCTTCTTGGACACTGCCCTCTCTCCTACAACAGGAATGACTGTAGCTCCCACTTCTTGCCATGTTCACATTGCTTAGCAGTTATTCAGTGGAATGTAGCTGATTAAAACCAACTCCTGAGAACCACTACAAAGCTAGCATAATCTTATGCAAGAAAACTCCCTCCTGTCTGCAAATGCTGGACATAATCCAACAAGAAAAGCTACTATGGCAGAGAAATTGAGTAAACAACTGAGACAACCCCAGTGACATCGCCTCCTCCAAGAACCATGAAAATGTGGCAGAGACTGCTGGCTGTCCTCAAAATCTGCTTTCATTCTTCCAAACCCCAGATTTTAGCTGCAAGTGGCAGCCTGAAAGGAGGCCCGCTCTGCAGGCACCCAAGCAGATAGGAGCAGCCACGCGACTAAATCCAGGCCAGTGGAGAGTGACAATGTCCAGAACCTTCCTCTGCCCCATGGCCTGGGCTTTGGAGGCTGCCAGCTTGGTCAAGGCCATACACAATGGAGTAACAGGAAAGAGTCTGGGACCTCCCTAGTGATGCAGTTGATAGGAATCTGCCTGCCAATGCAGTGACGCGAATTTGATCCCTGGTCCAGGAGATTCTACATGCCACAGAGCAACTAAGCCCATGTGCCACAACTCCTGAGTCTGAGCCCAGAGCCCAAGTGCCACAGCTACCGCAGCCTGGGCACCTGGAGCCCGTGCTCCACAAGAGAAGTCACCGCAGTAAGAAGCTTGCTTGCCACAGCTAGAGAAAATCTGTGCAGCAAGGAAGACCCAGCACAGATAAAATTAAATTTTTGTTAGAAAAAAGAAAGAGCCTGAGTCCCTAACACCATGGAGGATGATTCTCCACACACAAAAAAAAGTCTGCTGAAATCCTAAACTATTACCTCAAAATATGACTTAAAAACAGGGTTGCTGCAGATGTAATCAATTAAGATGAGCTCACACTGGAGTAGGGTAGGCCCCAAATCCAATATTAGTGTCCTTATAAGAAAAGAAAACCAGGGACACACACACACTGGCAGGAAATGCCCGCGTGAGGGTGGAGACAGAAGCTGGGGTGATGGCAGTTACAAGCCAAGGAAGACCAAGGTTTTCCTGCAACAACCTAAGCTAACAGAGGCGAGGAAGGATTGCCTCTTGCAGGATTCAGAGGGATGGTGACCCTGCTGACTCCTTGACTTCAGACTTCTAGGCTCCAGGACTGAGACACAATCAATTTCTGGGGTTTTAAGCACCTGTTTGTAGTACTTGGTAACAGCAGCCCCAGGAAACCCATACAGAGCCTTATAAGGACACTCGCATGAGAGAAAAATAAATTATCTGTGTAAGCAGCTTTAACATGGGTAATTCTAGGACTCATGGCAAACTGAGTCCAAACCAACATAAGAGGAAACTGAAATAAGCATCTGAGCATGTGGGAGAAAGAAAACAACACATACTCAGTAACCTATTACCCTAAAAATCATAAACACACTTCAAGTCCTTGACACCCAGAATATCATGCCCCGAATCATAAATGTGATTGAGATCTTCTACTGCAAAGAACAACTGGTAAAACTGAACATGAAAACCTGCTTCTGTGCAGGAAAAGAAAGACATCATGATCCCTGCATCTCTCTCAAAGGCCAGCTGGGGGAGACGCCATCCACTTGTTCCCTCTTCCTCTCATGCAGGCTCACTGAGAGCCTACCACTGGGCATGGCTCCTCCTCCCCGCCCCGAGCCCGAGTCCAGCAGGAGATAGGGTGGATGGACAGCAGTCTGAGGACTCCTCTGCAGACTCTCAACCACCGCAGCCCGAGTTCTCTCTCCACACACCTCTTCCGTAGTCAGCCAGGTACCAGTTCTCACCTGTTCTGACACAGCTCATCCCTCTCCTAATGCTTTTCTCTCAAAACAATATAATTTCAGAATTCCACACCACTGAAAATATTAATACAATTTTTCTTCTGCTGACTCCTTCCCCAGCCCTCCCCAACACCACCAAACCAATCCCAACACCACTATTCCTGATCTCTTTACAGCACCTCTGAGTGTCCACCACGCTTAACACACCCAGAGACCTAAGTCCACACTCCCCAGGTGGCCTCTGCCTGGATGCCCTGAAGTACTAACCCCATCCATCCTTCTGAGTCCATCTCAAAGGCTAACCCCTCCATGGAACAACTCAGGACAATCTAGGCTACACTGCCCTCCCAACCTCTAAATCCCCAGAAAGATAATAAGTCACATAGAGGAGAGACACTACATCATTCATGCACCTACAGTCACAACTCAACTGAGACCAAGCTTTGCACAGAGTCAACCCATCATGGGTAAGGCAAGGAACAGACTGTAGGGCTGGTTCAAATCAGTACAAACACTGACTGCATGGCTGCTATAGCCTTACACAGTCTGAGCTAACACGGGCAACAAGCAAAAGGTTACACATGTATGTTATACATTTTTGTCTAGACAGAAATTCCAATTTTAGCTTAAATGTGTTACCAAGACAAAAAAAACAATGTTAAGTATGTGCACAGTAGAACAGAGATTTTCCACTTTCAATAAAAGAAAGTAAAGAACAAGCACTAAGTAAGGAATTGAATCTATTGAGTGCTTGTTCACAAATAATAGGTCTGAGTAGGGAAAGAGTCATGGGGCTTCCAGGGGTTAAATGACACTCCATTCAGCTCATGACCACTCATGAAGGTGCAGAAGTGCTGGCTGGATTCTTCTCCAGGACTCAGGCTAATGAAAAGCTGAAATTAAATTTCTCTTAGACCCAGAACAGGTTCTGCAGGAAAGTATCAACATCAGAACTGTAGCCAAAAGAGTTCCCAGTGGCTGGAAATGGAAAACCTGCTTTATGAACAATATAACCTCAGAGACAAC
>NW_017216292.1:0-13291 GCF_001704415.2 Capra hircus
TGCCGACTGGGTAACTCCGAATTCTTTCCTGACACGCAGGGAAAGGATCCCTCCTCTCAGGCTAGGAGGCGGAAACGGGGCTCCTCTGGATGAATGTGGGACTCTCGTGATTCCTCTCGAGTGGAGACGGGTATGTCGGGGAACTTCTTGAGTTGCAGCCAGGGTGTGAAGGACCCTTTGGAAGTTCCAGAGGTTAGGTGTGATTAGCCTCGAGACGCCTCAGCGGAAAACGGGCCTCATCTGGCCTGGAGGGGAGAACCTCCTGGATTTTCTCGAGTTGTGGCAGGTGCTCTCGACTTACGACGGGACCTCAGCGACCGCTCTGGTGGTCTCAGGAAAGGCCAGTCCCCATGCGAGTTTTTCGGGGGGCCTCTCGGGATTCCTCTCCAGTCGATGCCGGGGCCTAAGTCCTTTTGTGGAGTCGCTGCCGGCACCTGAGGATTCCTCTCCAGTGCTGACATGGATTTGGGGTTCTTCTGGAGTCTCCCAGGGGAGTCAGTCCTCGTCTCGAATGGGGGCATGCACGTGCGGATTTCCTCTCGAGCTGTAGCAGCAGTGTCATGCTTCCCTTCACGTGGATCAAGGGATCTGTGGCTTTCACTCGAGGCTTCCCAGGAGGTTTTCCCACAGGGCTGTCCCACGTGCCACCGTGGTGTGAGTCGATCCTCGGCTTGAAAGTCGAGGCAGTGCAGGGAAAACAGGTTTCCCTGGAATGGACTGAGACATCTGGGGACTCTGGGAATGGTGGCACGACCCTGGAGTTCCTCTCGCCTTTCCTGTGGAGAGCGCCTCCTCTTGAGATGCGACGGAAACCCGGGAATTCTTCCCGACCACGCAGGGAAAGGATCCCTCCTCTCGAGCTAGGAGGCGGAAACGGGGCTCCTCTGGATGAGGGCGGGACTCTCGTGCTTCCTCTCGAGTGGAGACGGGTATGTCGGGGAACTTCTTGAGTTGCAGCAAGGGTGTGAAGGACCCTTTGGAAGTTCCAGAGGTTAGGTGTGATTAGCCTCGAGACGCCTCAGCGGAAATGGGCCTCATCTCGCCTGGAGGGGAGAACCTCCTGGATTTTCTCGAGTGGCAGGTGCTCTCGACTTATGACGGGGACCTCAGGGACCCGCTCTGGTGGCCTCAGGAAAGGCCAGTCCCCATGCGAGTTGCTCGGCCTCTCGGGATTCCTCTCCCGTCGATGCCGGGGCCTAAGCTGCCGGGAGCCAGTGTGAGGAAGCCCGCCCGTGACAAGTTTATGAGGAAGGAAGCTGACATAAGCAAGGCGTGCTCAGACTTCAGGAACCCCTCTGGAAATTTTTAAGCATGTACCCCAACAAAAATCTGCCGGTTTTTGTGCTCTGCTTTTTCACTCTTCTGACCTTTTCTGGAAAAAGTCAATTCAGGGCGTTAGTCTTCTGCATTTGAAAGAGTGTTTCAATCCAAAAACCCTCTGATGGCTTTCTAGCCTGCCTGTAGGACTCGTACAGCTGCGCTTGTGATTGTTTGAGGCCTCCTGACCGCAGGAGGCACAGGAAGCTTAAAACATCCTAGGAATGCAGGAGCTTCCGAGGAGTCAAAAGCTTTAGAATAGGACTGATTAAAAGTTTCATTTTTGGGTCAATGCTTGCTGCCAAATTTTCATATCCTTTATTTTTAGATATAGTTGGTATATAGAAAAACAAGTAGTAGACCTGGTATTAGCAACATTAGATCTTTGAGTTAAGTACCTTCTTTGTTATAACCCACTGCACCTTTGTTCTATAGAGATGTAACTTTAATGCTTTAAGGAGATGCAGATTAAAGAAAAACACTTCAGGGGAAACAAAATTAACATTCATTAAGGAAGAGAGCCAAAAAGTGGTAACAAGCCTCTTGGCCAGAAGATAATGTAAATCACCTGAGACCTTTTGTATACAAAATGATATACAGAAAGAATCTGGGTTGTGAACGCTACATAATTTTGTGTTATCCATTGATCTCCATGTTTTATCAAAAGTATAAAAGGCCTTCTGAACAATAAAGGAGGAGGCCAGGGGCCGGGGCCAGTTTCTCGGACCAGCTTCTCGAACTAGTCTCTCAGCCTGGTTTCTTGGGACTCTGGCTCCCCCCGTGTCTTTCTCTCTCTTTCTTCTTCTCTACCTTTCCTTCTCTCTGCTCTTTACTTTAACTTCAGGCTGAATCTCCACCTGGAGTGCGGAGGCTCGCCAGGTCTACTTACTTGCCCGGCTGTTAAGACCCGCACGAAAGGGAGCTTAAGGCGAGGCACCCTTAGATATTCAAGCGGGCGCCGGTGGCCCAACGTAGGTGGTGCAAATTCCTTGTCTGGAATTTTATTGGCCTTCCGCGTAAACCAAGCTATTCAGCCCTCTTCCTCCACTTAATCTTCTTACTACACTATAGTTTCCTAATCTAATCTTACATTAATAAATAAACAAGTCTTTCCACGCCAACGCCGACCACCCTTCGAATTCCCTGGATCCACCGGGGCTGGACCCCGGCATAAGACCTTGTGTGGAGTCAGTGCCGGAACCTGAGGATTCCTCTCCAGTGCTGACATGGATCTTGGGGTACTTCTGAAGTCTCCCCAGGGGAGTCAGTCTTCGTCGCGAGTGGGGGCATGCACGTGCGCTTTCCTCCCGAGCTGTAGCAGCAGTGTCACGCTTCCCTTCGCGTGGATCAAGGGATCTGTGGCTTTCCCTCGAGGCTTTCCCACGAGGCTTTCCCACAGGGCTGTCCCACGTGCCACCGTGGTGTGAGTCGATCCTCGGCTTGAAAGTTGAGGCAGTGCAGGGAAAACAGGTTTCCCTGGAATGGATTGAGACATCTGGGGGACTCTGGGAATGGTGGCACGACCCTGGAGTTCCTCTCCCCTTTCCTGTGGAGAGTGCCTCCTCTTGAGATGCGTCGGGAACGCCGGGAATTCTTTCCTGAACAGGCAGGGAAAGGATCCCTACTCTCGAGCTAGGAGGCGGAAACGGGGCTCCTCTGGATGTGGGCGGGACTCTCGTGCTTCCTCTCGAGTGGAGACGGGTATTTTGGGGATCTTCTTGAGTTGCAGCAAGGGTGTGAAGGACCCATAGGAAGTTCCAGAGGTTAGGTGTGATTAGCCTCGAGACGCCTCAGAGGAAATGGGCCTCATCTCGCCTGGAGGGGAGAACCTCCTGGATTTTCTCGAGTTGCGGCAGGTGCTCTCGACTTACGACGGGGACCTCAGGAACCCGCTCTGGTGGCCTCAGGAAAGGCCAGTCCCCATTCGTGATGCTCGGTGGTCTCTCGGGATTCCTCTCCCGTCGATGCCCGGGCCTAAGACCTTGTGTGGAGTCAGTCCCGGAACCTGAGGATTCCTCTCCAGTGCTGACATGGATCTTGGGGTACTTCTCCCCAGGGGAGTCAGATCTCGTCTTGGGCGGCATGCACGTTCGCTTTCCTCCCGAGCTGTAGCAGCATTTTCAAGCTTCCCTTCGAGTGGATCAAGGCATCTGTGGATTTCCCTCGAGGCTTTCCCACGAGGCTTTCTCTCGAGGCTTTCCCACAGGGCTGTCCCACGTGCCACCGTGGTGTGACTCTATCCTCGGATTGAAAGTCGAGGCAGTGCAGGGAAAACAGGTTTCCCTGGAATTGACTGAGACATCCGGGGGACTCTGGGAATGATGGCACGACCTGGAGTTCCTCTCACCTTTACTGTTTAGAGCGCCTCCTCTTGAGATGCGATGGGAATGCCAGGAATTCTTTCCCGACCAAGTAGGGAAAGGATCCCTCATCTCGAGCTACGAGCCGGAAACGGAGCTCCTCTGGATGTGGCCGGGACCCTCGTGCTTCCTCTTGAGTGGAGACGGGTATGTCGGGGAACTTCTTGAGTTGCAGCATGACTGTGAAAGACTCTTTAGAAGTTCCAGAGTTCACGTGTGATTAGCCTCGAGACACCTCAGTGGAAACGGGCCTCATCTCACCTGCAGGGGAGAACCTCCTGGATTTTACCGAGTTGCGGCAGGTGCTCTCGACTTACGACGGGGACCTCATGGACCCGCTCTGGTGACCTCAGGAAAGGCCAGTCCCCATGCGAGTTGCTAGAGGTCCTGTCGCTATTCCTCTCCCGTCGATGCCAGGGCCTAAGACCTTGTGTGGAGTCGGGCTGGAACCTTCCTCTCCAGCGCTGACATGCATCTTGGGGTATTTCTGGAGTCTCCCCAGGGGAGTCAGTTCTCGTCTCGAGTAGGGGCATGCACGTGCGCTTTCCTCCCGTGCTGTAGCAGCAGTGTCACGCTTCCCGTCGCGTGGATCAAGGAATCTGTGGCTTTCCCTGGAGTCTTTCCCATGAGGCTTTCCCACAAGGCTATTCCACTTGCCACCATGGTGTGAGTCGATCCTCGGCGTGAAAGTCGAACCAGTGCAGCGAAAACAGGAACCTCCTTCCCCACAGTAGGGGATACACTGTCCCCTTGGGCGGGTATCTCCAGGGCACTCGCGCTGGGGGTTGCCCGCGGAGGTGCGGGCCTCAGGCTCCACGTGAGAAAAGCCCCAAATGGCATTAGCTGCCAGTCCAGACGCTGGCCCCTCAGGTCTCTGGCCGGAGCCTTGGGCTCCAGGCAACTCAAAGCCCTCGGGGGTGGCACTCTGGGACTGCTGTAGGGAAAGGATGCCAAGAGCCCACGGAGGAGTTGGGGAGGGGGCATGGGGGAAACGGAGGCGAGGACAGCGAGGGATCTAGGTGGAGGCGCTGGAGAGAGCGTCTGGTGTCCCGGAATGCCTCGGAGGAGCCAGCGGGGGACAGTCGAGGACCAGGGACCTGTGGAATGTGAAAAGGAGGGAAATCTCAGAGCAAGGCAGGCTGGGAAAGGGGGCGTTGGTGGCCAATTCAAAGGGACCTAGGGGCGTTTCCTGGGCGGTGAGTTCCCTTGGCACTGCTGAGGGCCCCTGATTGATCCACTCGGGGTTGAACCCACCCCCCGCTGCGAGGGAGGGCCACAAACCAAAGCCCCCGAACTACCCGCCCACCCCAACGGGGATCTTGGCGGTCCAGGGCTCAGCCGTGCCCGGGAAAAGCCCACTCGCTCCACGGGACTCCGTCCAGGGTCTCTGCTTGGAAAGAGGCCAGGGGCGGCCCCCTCCATCTACCCACCCAAACCCTATTGACGTCAGTGGTGGCGGAGACGCCTCCCGTTCTCCAGAGTCCTAAGCTGCTGGGTCCCCGCCCACTCGGCCAGCAGTCTGCAGCGTGCCCGTGTGCCTCTCCCACCATGGCTTGGTTCGGCTCCTCCAGCACCTCAAGCGGTACGTTTGCCCTCGGTCCCTGTGGTCGGATCACATCTCAGGGGATTTGTGGGTGGCCTGGGCAAGGGCTCTCGGCCAATGTGTTGCCCCTCCCACCGAGAACGGCTGGGACCCATCGGCCAGGCCCCGGTTTCCGAGGCGTCAGGTGTGCCCAAATTCGGAGGGCGTGGCATCGTTCGTTCATCTTGCTCCTTTGGCACACACATGGCTTCTCCGTTCTCTTTTCTGGGAAGACAGTGTTGTTTCAGGGGGCGTGCTGCGGGGGCGGGGGCCGGGTTGCGGGGGTGGTGGGGGCGGGTGCTGTGCTGGGATGAGGCCCTTTATCCTCACATCTTCATGTGGAATGGGAGTCGGGGAGCTCTGTGGCCTTGCTGCCTTCAGTGGCTTCCTCTGCACAGGGGCCTAGTGGCTTCTGCCTTTTGTCAGGCGTTACGGGGTTTGGGCGTCGCTTTGGTGGCCTTGGCCTTTGCCTTGGCCTGGGCCTTGGCCTTGCCCTTGGCGTTGCCGTTGCCCTTGCCTTGGTCTTGGGCTTGACCTTGCCCTGCCCTTGAACTTGAACTTGAACTTGACCTTGACCTTGAACTTGAACTTGAACTTCTTGACCTTGACCTTGAACTTTGACTTGACTTGAACTTGAACTTCAACTTGAACTTGAACTTGAACTTGAACTTGAACTTGACTTTGAACTTGAACTTGAACTTGACTTGAACTTGAACTTGAACTTGACCTTGAACTTGAACTTAACTTGACCTTGACTTGAACTTGAACTTGACTTGAACTTGAACTTGACCTTGAACTTCAACTTGAACTTGTCCTTGACCTTGAACTTCAACTTAAACTTGAACTTGACCTTGACTTGAACTTCACTTTGAACTTGACCTTGACCTTGACCTTAACCCTGAACTTGACCTTGACCTTGAACTTGAGTTGACCTTGAACTTGAACTTCAACTTGATCTTGAGCTTGAACTTGAACTTGACCTTGAACTTGAACTTGACCTTGAACTTGAACTTGACCTTGACCTTGACCAACAACGGGAGACCTCGAGATTTGCTCAGAGCACCGGAGGTCCAGAAGCAGGGCCCTGTATCTCCCCTTCCCTTTGTGATCATTGCAAAGACATTCCTAGCTGATAGCGGGAGTGCCCCTGAAGAAGCAAGCAGTGGGAGTGTGTTTGACACGACTGTGTGCCTTCCTGGCCTCAGCTCCACAAGGGGCCTTTCCTCTCGATGTAGGCCCCATGTCCCCTTGGGGAGGGTGTCATGCCTCTTTTCTCCTCACTGCCAAAGGGTGGAGCCAAGCTTGCTCTGTCAGAGGTACAAAAACAGCAATTGATTGGATTTTCAAGCTCTTGCTAGGCTGCACCCTTTCAGGGCCCACTTTACTGAAACAGGTGCTCTGTGGCCCCTGGTTGGGTATGCAGGTTCACAAACAGGGTGAGATCCTGTCCAAGCCAAGAATTTTCCTGAAAGACCTAGGCTCACTAGAGCTCTCCTCCAGAGAGCAAAGGGGATAGAGGAGATGTATGGAGGAGTCTTTGCCTTTCCCTGTGAGTGTGGGGCTACTCCCTACGGCCCCAAGCTCAGGGATAACTGCCTCTAAGAAAGGAATGGCAAGAAGCGCTATTCTTGGAGGTTGGGACAGGGAGTTCGCAGCATGTGGGGAAAGAAAGACTTCTTCGGGGAAGAAGAGGCAACCACCGGGGGTGTGTTTGCAAGCCTCTATTTGGAAGGAACAGGTTTGCTTATACAACTCAAGACCTCCAGATCTGCTCAGAGGACTGAAGTTCCAGAGACAGGGCCATGTATCTCCCCTTCCCTTTGAGATCCTTGCAAAGACATTCCTAGCAGATCGTGGGAGTGCCCATGAAGAAGCAAGCAGCGGGAGTGTGCTTGACATCACTGGCTGCCTACCTGGGCTCAGCTCCTCAAGGGGCCTTTCTCTCCTGGTAGGCCCTATGTCCCCTTTGGGAGAGGGTGGTGCCCTCTTCCCTCCACACTGCCAAAGGGTGGAGGTGGAGCAAACTCGTTCTCTCCGAGGTAAAAAAAAAAAAAAAAAAACAAATTGGATGGATTTTTAAGCTCTTGCTATGCTGCACCCCTCCAGGACCCACTCGAGCAAAACAGGTGCCTGTGGCCCCTAGGTCGGGTATGCAGGTTCACACACTGGGTGGGATCCCGTCAAAGCCAAGAATTTTCCTGACAGACCTAGGCTCACTAGAGCTTCTCCTCCAGAGGAAAGGCGGACAGAAAAGACGTGTGTGTGGAGGTGGCTCTGCCTTTCCAGGTCCCAATCTCAGGGATAACTGCCCCTAAGAAAGGAACTGCTGCTGCTGCCTGCTGCTAAGTTGCTTCAGTCGTGTTCGGACTCTGTGCGACGCCATAGACGGTAGCCCACTAGGCTCCCCCGTCCCTGGGATTCTCCAGGCAAGAACAGTAAGTGGGTTGCCATTGCCTTCTCCAATGCATGAAAGTGAAAAATGAAAGTGCAGTCGCTCAGTCGCGTCCGACCCTCAGCGACCCCACGGACTTGCCAGCCCTACCAGGCTTCTCCGTCCATAGGATTTTCTGAAAGGAACTGCAAGAAGCGCTTTTCCAGGAGGCTGGGAAAGGGAGTTCGCAGGATGTGGGGAAAGAGAGCCTCCTTCGAGGAAGAATAGGCGGCCACTTGTTTTTGTGTTGCAAACCTCTATTTGGAAGGAACAGGTTAGCTTATACAAAGGGAGACCTCCAGATCTGCTCAGGAGGACCAAAGTTGCAGAGGCAGGTCGGGTGTATTTTCCCTTCACTTTGCGATCCTTGCAAAGACATTCCTTGCTGATAGATGATTCAGCAAGGGCCTTTGAGACTGTTGTTTTCTTTCCTAGGTTCAAAGATTCCTTCCAGCTTCCTAATATAGATATCCTAGAAATTATGTGACATCCGTGAAAATCTGAATATGTCCTGGTCAAATGCTGTCAGTTATAATTCCAGTTATCATATTAAAGCATTTCAAGTCGCCAGCAGTGACCAGATTACATTGTCAATTTCTATTTAATCAGGTTTTAACCATGTCCTCTATGGTTTCACACTGATGCCTTTGCAGAAATACTGCCTACTTCAAGATATATGGAATATACATTTTTTAAGCTTACCGATAATTTGTTTGTTTGTTTGTTTGTCTTCTGGTAAGCTGGTACCAGATGGAATTTAGTCTCCTCTCTAGGTTAAGAGAACAAAGTTTTCTTTAGAATGCAATTTTTGATAACAGACTATGGATTTCTTTACCTTTCATTGATTTATAATTGTTTTCATCATCTGTTTTTTTACTTCGGTAAAGTAAATAAGCCTTATTTAAGATTTTGGTACATGTAGGATGGACTAAGCTTTCCCCACTCTTGCAAGTTCCCTTAACCCTTCAGATTCTTCTCGTGGGACCAAGATCTCACTTTCCTCCAGAGGGACAATCCAAGCTTTTTATTAGTTGATCTGCCCCTGACATCAGAGTCCATTTGAGCACGAGTTGGCCTATAATTTAGGCATGAAACTATGACTACATAAAGAAAAGGTGACTTTATGATTCAGGGATGGCCATGATATGCCTTGCACTTCAGAGAAAATGGGTTAAAAATGATTTTTTTTCTTCAAAACTGCACCAGCCAGTTCTTTCAGCATATGCAATTGAAAACATCTAGTCATTAGGGTCAGTTTTCATTCCAATCCCAAAGAAAGGCAATGACAAAGAATATTCAAGCTGCTGCACAATTGCACTCATCTCACACACTAGTAAAGTAATGCTCAAAATTCTCCAAGTTCACATGAACTGTGAACTTCCAAATGTTCAAGAGGGATTTAAAACATGCAGAGAAACCAGAGATCAAACTGCCAACATCCACTGGATCATTGAAAAAGCAAGAGAGTTCCAGAAAAAAAAGACATCTATTTCTGCTTTATTGACTATGCCAAAGCCTTTGACTGTGTGGATCACAATAAACTGGGAAAAATTCTGAAAGAGATGGGAATACCAGACCACCTGACCTGTCTCTTGAGAAACCTGTATGCAGGTCAGGAAGAAACAGTTCGAACTGGACATGGAACAACAGACTGGTTCTAACTAGGAAAAGGAATATGTCAAGGCTCTATATTGTCACCCTGCTTATTTAACTTATATGCAAACTACATCATGAGAAACACTGGGCTGGAGGAAGCACATGCTGGAATCCAGATTGCTGGGAGAAATATCAATAATCTCAGATATGCAGATGACACCACCCTTATGGCAGAAAGTGAAGAAGAACTAAAGAGTCTCCAGATGAAAGTGAAAGAGGAGAGTGAAAAAGTTAGCTTAAAGCTCAGCATTCAGAAAACTAAAATCATTGCATCCAGTCTCATCACTTCATGGCAAATAGATGGGAAAACAGAGGTCAGGAGTTCCAGAGGTCAAGTGTGATTAGCCTCGAGACACCTCAGTGGAAACGGGCCTCATCTCGCCTGCAGGGGAGAACCTCCTGGATTTTACCGAGTTGCGGCAGGTGCTCTTGACTTACGACGGGGACCTCATGGACCCACTCTGGTGACCTCAGGAAAGGCCAGTCCCCATGCGAGTTGCTAGAGGGTCTGTCGCTGTTCCTCTCCCGTCGATGCCAGGGCCTAAGACCTTCTGTGGAGTCGGGCCGGAACCTGAGGATTCCTCTCCAGGGCTGACATGCATCTTGGGGTATTTCTGGATTCTCCCCAGGGGAGTCAGTTCTCGTGTCGAGTAGGGGCATGCACGTGCGCTTTCCTCCCTTGCTGTAGCAGCAGTGTCACGCTTCCCGTCGCGTGGATCAAGGGATCTGTGGCTTTCCCTCGAGGCTGTCCCACGAGGCTTTCCCACAGGGCTGTCCCACGTGTCACCGTGGTGTGAGTCGATCCTCGGCATGAAAGTCGAGGCAGTGCTGGGAAAACAGGTTTCCCTGGAATGGACTGAGACATCTGGGGGACTCGTTGAATGGTGGCACGACCCTGGAGTTCCTCTCGCCTTTCCTATGGAGAGCGCCTCCACTTGAGATGCGTCGGGAACGCCGGGAATTTTTTCCCGACCACGCAGGGAAAGGATCCCTCCTCTCGAGCTAGGAGGCAGAAACGGGGCCCCTCTGGATGAGGGCGGGGCACTCGTGCTTCCTCTCGAGTGGAGACGGGTATGTCGGGGAACTTCTTGAGTTGCAGCAAGGTTGTGAAAGACCCCTTGGAAGTTCCAGAGGTTAGATGTGATTAGCCTCGAGACGCCTCAGCGGAAATGGGCCTCGTCTCGCCTGGAGGGGAGAACCTCCTGGATTTTCTCGAGTTGCGGCAGGTGCTCTCGACTTACGACGGGGACCTCAGGACCAGACTGGTGGCTTCAAGAAAGGCCAGTCCCCATGTGCGTTGCTCGGGGGCCTCTTGGGATTACTCTCCTGTCGATGCCGGGCCTAAGACCTTGTGTGGAGTCGGTGACGGAACCTGAGGATTCCTCTCCAGTGCTGACATGGATCTTGGGGTACTTCTGGAGTCTCCCAGGGGAGTCAGTCCTCGTCTCGAGTGGGGGCATGCACGTGCGCTTTCCTCCCGAGCTGTAGCACAGTGTCACGCTTCCCTTTGCGTGGATCATGCGATCTGTGGCTTTCCCTCGAGGCTTTCCCATGAGGCTTTCCCACGAGGCTTTCCCACAGGGCTGTCCCACGTGCCACCGTGGTGTGAGTAAATCCTCGGCTTGAAAGTCGAGGCAGTGCAAGGAAAACAGGTTTCCCTGAATGGACTGAGACATCTGGGGGACTCTGGGAAAGGTGGCACGACCCTGGAGTTCCTCTCGCCCTCCTGTGGAGAGCGCCTCCTCTTGAAATGCGACGGGAACGCCGGGAATTCTTTCCCGTCCACGCAGGGAAAGGATTCCTCCTCTCGAGCTAGGAGGCGGAAACGGGGCTCCTCTGGATGTGGGCAGAACTCTCGTGCTTCCTCTCGAGTGGACACGGGTATGTCGGGGAATTTCCTGAGTTGCAGCAAGGGTGTGAAGGACCCTTTGGAAGTTCCAGAGGTTAGGTGTGATTAGCCTCGAGATGCCTCAGCGGAAATGGGCCTCATCTCGCCTGGAGGGGAGAACCTCCTGGATTTTCTCCAGTTGCGGCAGGTGTTCTCGACTTACGACGGGAACCTCAGGGACCCGCTCTGGTGGCCTCAGGAAAGGCCAGTCCCCATGCGAGTTGCTCGGGGGCCTCTTGGGATTCCTCTCCCTTCGATGCCAGGGCCTAAGACCTTGTGTGGAGTCGGTACCGAAACCTGAGGATTCGTCTCCAGTGCTGACATGGATCTTGGGGTACTTCTGCAGTCTCCCCAGGGGAGTCAGTCCTTGTCTCGAGTGGGGGCATGCACGTGCGCTTTCCTCCCGAGCTGTAGCAGCAGTTTCGCGCTTCCCCTGGCGTGGATCAAGGGATCTGTGGCTTTCCCTCGAGGCTTTCCCTTGAGGTTTTCCCACGAGGCTTTCCCACGAGGCTTTCCCACAGGGCTGTCTCACGTGCCACCGTGGTGTGAGTCAATCCTCCTCTTGAAAGTCGAGGCAGTGCAGGGAAAACAGGTTTCCCTGGAATGGACTGAGATATCTGGGGGTCTCTGGGAATGGTGGCATGAACCTGGAAATCCTCTCGCCTTTCATGTGGAGAGCGCCTCCGCTTGAGATGCGACGGGAACGCAGGGAATTCTATCCCGAACTCGCAGGGAAAGGATCCCTCCTCTCGAGCTAGGAGGCGGAAACGGGGCTCCTCAGGATGTGGGGGGAACTTTCGTGCTTCCTCTCGAGTGGAGACTGGTATGTCGGGGACTTCTTGAGTTGCAGCAGGGTGTGAAGGACCTTCTGGAGTCTCTCCAGGGGAGTCAGTCCTCGTCTCGAGTGGGGGGCACGCACGTGCGCTTTCCTCCCGAGCTGTAGCAGCAGTGGCGCTCTTCCCTTCGCGTGGATCAAGGGATCTGTGGCTTTCAATTGAGGCTTTCCCACGAGCCTTTCCCAGGAGGCTTTCTCACAGGGCTCTCCCACCTGCCACCGTGGTATGAGTCGATCCTCGGCTGGAAAGTCGAGGCAGTGCACGGAAAACAGGTTTCCCTGGAATGGACTGAGACATCTGGGGGACTCTGGGAATGGTGGCACGACCCTGGAGTTCCTCTCGCCTTTCCTGTGGAGAGCGCCTCCTCTTGAGATGCGACGGGAACGCGGGAATTCTTTCCCGACCACGCAGGGAAAGGATCCCTCCTCTCGACCTAGAAGCCGGAAACGGGGCTACTCTGGATGTGGGCAGAACTCTCGTGCTTCCACTAGAGTGGAGACGGGTATGTCGGGGAACTTCTTGATTTGCAGCAAGGGTGTGGATGACTCTTTGGAAGTTCTAAAGGTTAGGTGTGATTAGCCTCGAGACGCCTCAGCGGAAATGGCCTCATTTCGCCTAGACGGGGGAACCTCCTGGATTTTCTCGAGTTGCAGCAGGTGCTCTCGACTTATGTCGGGGACCTCAGGGACCTGCTCTGGTGGCCTCAGGAAAGGCCAGTCCCCAAGCAAGTTGCTCGGGGCCTCTAGAGATTCCTCTCCCGTCGATGCCGGGGCCTAAGACCCTGTGTGGAGTCGGTGCCGGAACCTGAGGATTGCTCTCCAGTGCTGATATCGATATTGGGGTACTTCTGGAGTCTCCCCAGGGGAGTCAGTCCTCGTCTCGAGTGGGGGCATGCACCTGCTCTTTCTCCCGAGCTGTAGCAGCAGTCTGCGCGCGCGTGGATCATGGGATCAGCGACTTTCCCTCGAGGCTTTCCCATGAGGCTTTCCCAAGAGGCTTACCCACAGGGCTGTTCCACGTGCCACCGTGGTGTGAGTCGATCCTCGGTTTGAAAGTCGAGGCAGTGCAGGGAAAACAGCTTACCCTGGCATGGACTGAGACATTTGCGGGACACTGGGAATGGTCGCACTACCCTGGAGTTCCTCTCGCCTTTCCTGTGGGAGTGTTCCCTTTAGATGCGACGGGAACGCCGGGAATTCTTTCCCGATCACGCAGGGAAAG
>NW_017216293.1:0-13290 GCF_001704415.2 Capra hircus
GGGCCAGGTGGCCACAGACTGGAACCGGTCCATTTCATTCCAATCAAAGAAAGGCAATACCAAAGAATGCTCAAATACCGCACAATTGCACTCATCTCACACGCTGTCAAGTAGTGCTCAAAATTCTCCAAGCCAGGCTTCAGCAATACATGAACCGTGAACCTCCTGATGTTCAAGCTGGTTTTAGAAAATTCAAAGGAACCAGAGATCAAATTGCCAACATCCGCTGGATCATTGAAAAGCAAGAGAGTTTCGAAAAACATCTATTTCTGCTTTATTGACTATGCCAAAGCCTTTGACTGTGTGGATCACAATAAACTGTGGGAAAATTCTGAAAGAGATGGGAATACCAAACCACCTGACCGGCCTGAGAAACCTATATGCAGGTCAGGAAGCAACAGTTAGAACTGGACATGGAACACAGACTGGTTTCAATAGGAAAAGGAGTATGTCAAGGCTGTATATTGTCACCCTTCTTGTTTAACTTCTATGCAGAGTACATCATGAGAAACGCTGGCTGGAAGAATCACAAGGTGGAATCAAGATTGCCGGGAGAAATATCAATAACCTCAGATATGCAGATGACACCACCCTTATGGCAGAAAAAGAAGAGGAACTAAAAAGCCTCTTGATGAAGGTGAAAGAGGAGAGTGAAAAGTTGGCTTAAAGCTCAACATTCAGAAAACGAAGATCATGGTATCTGGTCCCATCACTTCATGGGAAATAGATGGGGAAACCATGGAAACAGTGGCTGACTTTATTTTTTGGGCTCCAAAGTCACTGGAGATGGTGATTGCAGCCATGAAATTAAAAGACACTTACTCCTTGGAAGGAAAGTTATGACCAACCTAGAAAGCATATTAAAAAGCAGAGACATTACTTTGTCAACAAAGGTCCGTCTAGTCAAGGCTATGGTTTTTGCAGTGGTCATGTATGGATGTGAGAGTTGGCTGAGGCAGCTGAGCACAGAAGAATTGAGGCTTTTGAGCTGCGATGTTGAGAAGATTCTTGAGAGTCCTTGAACTGCAAGGAGATCCAACAAGTCCATCCTAAAGGAGATCAGTCCTGAATGTTCATTAGAAGGACTGATGCTAAAGCTGCAACTCCAATATTTGGCAACCTCATGCGAACAGTTGACTCACTGGAAAAGACCTGAAGCTGGGAGGGATTGGGGCAGGAGAAGGGGACGACAGAGGATGAGATGGCTGGATGGCATCACCGAATCGATGGACATGAGCTTGAGTGAACTCTGGGAGCTGGTGATGGACAGGGAGGCCTGGCGTGTTGTGATTCATGCGGTTGCGAAGAGTCGGACACGACTGAGCGACTTAACTGAACTGAAGCATTCTTTTTCCTCATCTCCTCCTCGTCTCCCTCTTTTCCTTCCATCCTTCCTTCATTGACTACACGTAAAAAGAAAATTTAAGTATTTTAATAGCTTATTAGCCATTCTGTTTGCTTTCACTAACCTGTTCTTCATTGTTGATAATGTGGGTATTTTCTAATGGTTAATATATTATTATTTTCCCTATTAAATATGAGGAAGTTTTGACATAAATTCTGACTTCTCAGCAGTGTGTCACCTTGTTACTTAACATATGCTTAAAAAGAGTCAAAATAATTAAACAAAGAACATTTTAAAACAAGACAATCTTTTTCTCTTAAAATAATATTTTAAAATAATGCTACCTTTCCTTGGAGAAGGAAATGACATCCCACTTCAGTATTCTTGCCTGGAAAATCCATGGACAGAGGAGCCTGGCAAGCTACAATCCATCGGGTTTGCAAAAGTTGGACACAACTTAGCAACTAAACTAACACCACTGTTACTCAGCAAAGTCACAGCAAGCCAGTGATCACAGGGCTCATTTAATTTGGACATATTTCATTTGTCAATTCACACAGGGTTTATCTCCTCAAATGTGATTTTTTAAAATAAACATATTTTTAGTGCTAGTGTTTAAGTCAAATTAAGAATATGTAGCAAAAGTTGATGAGAACACTCATCTTAACAATTACAAGTTGTGATAGTTAATTAATTTCATATATTTAGCTAAATCATTAAATCATTGTGGCTTGGTAGAGAATTAATCTAAAATCAGTAAGTGGAATCATCATGTAGAAATACCAAGGTTTTATTGTAAGTACAAAAGAAGATCTCTCATCTAAGCAGTATGCGTAGAATACATTTAAAAGTGCATTTAAAAATCAATATTACATTTTATGTTTAATACAGGTCAGTGACAGCATATCTCAGTGGAACCAAAGGACATTTTCCGTGAAGGTAGCACTGAAATTCTCTATTTCTTAATGCACATTACAGTTCACTGAACCTCTCTGTTATCTAATTCTGATGACAAGTAGTTTCACAGACAGTGAGATTCTCAAGATTGAATAGGATGACAACCAAACTTCTGGTTGCTACCAAGTTTTCCTTTAACAAGTAGTATCTTCCATCTTAGAGCCCTATACTACTCACAAAATACTTTTTCAAGTTAGCAAGAAACATTTTATATGTATAACAAAGTGTTTATTTTGTTTCATAAAGGAATATTGCTCATTCAACTCTATTCCATTTTAATGCAGTCATGTGCTTTTCATTTATACATACTTATTTATTGTTTCTATTTTACGTTTTTTTTTCCTACCGATCCAATGCATAAAAGTCATGATGACTCAAAATGACTCGATATTTTCCAAAGTCCATTTCTCTTCTGACCTAAAAACCATGATAGTAAGTAGTTAATGAATATAGTCTTTAAAAAAAAGAAATCTAATGCATGCTTTCAGCTGGTATCTTGGGATCCGTTGGCCCACTGTGATACAGTGTTAGCCCCATATGATTATTTTAAGCTCAGTCATAAAATGTCAGAAATTTTAGATTACAAATAGTGTAATTATATTTTTGTGTTACTCTTTGCAACCTGTGAAATAAAAGAAAATCTTAAAACTTGTAGTTGTTTAATAAATCATCCATGTTTTAGATGTATTTGTTTAAAATTGCATGTTTCAGATACGCTGTACCCTAGTAAAGATTCTTAAAAATCTCTGTTCATGAGCTCTTTAGACTGTCCGGTGAGAACTATGAGCCACTTTTCAAAATAATTCTTAAATACATTAATAAAAGCTAGGTAAATGGTTTTAGTTACTAAGTCATGTCTGACTCTAGTGACCCCATGGACTATGGCCCTCCAGGCTCATCTGTTCATGGGATTTCCCAGGCAAGAATACTGGAGTGAGTTGCCATTTCCTTTTCCAGGTATCTTCACAACCCAGGGATCAAACCGGGGTCTTTGGCATTGCAGGCAGACTCTTTATTGATTGAACCACCAGAGAAGCCCAAATAAAAGCTATAAGTTTGCCAAAAGAAACATATACAAAATTGACTTATCAAGTTAAAAAACCAAAAAGTAGAATTATAGGTATACAAGTTAATGTGATAAAATAAGATATAGCAATACATTTAATAACTGATAATTTTGAAGCAGTGATGAGTCGAAATAATAATTTGAGATATCTACAAAAGTTGATATTAATATTTCTTTGACTATTATTGCTGACAAATATAATGCTACTTTTTTTATTGCCTATCTTTGAAAAGAAACAGTATATTTTTGTTAGAGATTAGGTAAAATGAAACTTTAATTCTTCCTTTTTAAGTGCACAAGCTCCAAACTCTTATCCATAGATGACTGTAATCTGTGGACCCTTGTTCTATTATTTTAGTTTCCCCATTAGAAAATTCACAATAACAATGAGATTGTCTGCTAAACTGTGAGCTGTGGTGCATATACACAATGGAGTATTACTCAGCCATAAAAAAGAATTCATTTGAATCAGTTCTGATGAGATGGACGAAACTGGAGCCGATTATACAGAGTGAAGTAAGCCAGAAAGAAAAACACCAATACAGTATACTAACACATATATATGGAATTTAGGAAGATGGCAATGACGACCCTGTATGCAAGACAGGGAAAGAGACACAGATGTGTATAATGGACTTTTGGACTCAGAGGGAGGGAGAGGGGGGGATGATTTGGGAGAATGACATTCTAACATGTATACTATCATGTAAGAATTGAATCGCCAGTCTATGTCTGATGCAGGATACAGCATGCTTGGAGCTGGTGCATGGGGATGACCCAGAGAAATGTTATGGGGAGGGAGGTGGGAGGGGAGTTCATGTTTGGGAACGCATGTAAGAATTAAAGATTTTAAAATTTAAAAAATAAAAAATAAATAAAATTAAAAAAAATAAACTGTGAGCTGTGCATTTTTATTTCTTGTGCATTATCCATATCCTGTCAAGTTTTTTCAAATAGCGTATGCTTTTCAATTCCACAACTCAAAGTTGAAATGAGCATTTGTCATTTGTTAGCTGCCTAAAATTGGATGTCATTTGCTTTCCACGTGTGCTTTTCCACACACTTATAAAAGCTTTGTGCGAATCAGAAGTAAGTACTGTATAAACCTAGTACTTCATCTAAAAAAGTTAAGTAGTAGCTTTGAAAAAATGTTCAGTACAAATCAGAACTTATTCATGTGCCGTGTTAGTCCATACCAGTAGAGCGCTTACAAATTTACTTCTGAATGTACAGAAACTAGAGAATAAGAGAGAACACTGAAGGGTTAAAGGGAAGGAGAAGAGAATTTGGCAAAAGAATTTGGGGGTGTTTCTGTAAATCAGTCCCCAGAAGAGGTGAATCTGATTGCAATCAGAAGACTAAATCACAGTGACAATCATAAGGCCTTCTTGCTCTTGATGTGGGAAGGAAACATGAGATGTGAGGTGATGCTTACACATGGTCCATGTTCTTCTAGGTCTTACTGACTTGCAGTCATTCGGTTTGAATTTTTTATACATACCTGGTGTTCATGGATATTTGGAGAAGCATCTTAGCATGTAGCCAGATTTCCATCCAGTGACAGACAAACAATAATATTGCTAATATTTATTGAGAAAATGATAGTTAATGCTTATATAACACTTCTATATGGCACTCTGTTTTGAAGTTTATAATACATATAGTCCTCATAGCAAAAATGAGTCAAGCACCCTTAACATGCCTAATTTTAGATAAGAGAACTGAGGCACAATGAAACTAAGCAGGGCTTCCTTGGTGAGTCAGATGGTAAACAATCTGGCTACAATGTAGGAAGCCTGGGCTCAGTCCCTGGGTCTGGAAGATCCCCTGGAGAAGGGAATGGCTACACACTCCAGTATACTTGCCTGGAGAATTCCATGGTCAGAGGAGCCTGGTGGGCTACAGTCCAGTTCAATTCATTTGTTCAGTCATGTCTGACTCTTTGCAACCCCATGGACTGCAGCATGCCAGGCTTCCCTCCCCATTGCCAACTCCCGGAGTTCTCTCAAACTCATGTCCATTGAGTTGCTGATGCCATTCCAGCCATCTCATCCTCTGTTGTCCCCTTCTCCTTCCTGCCTTCACTCTTTCCCAGCATCAGGGTCTTTTCCAATGAGTCAGTTCTTCACATCAAGTGGCCAGAGTATTGGAATTTCAGCTTCAGCATCAGTCCTTCCAATGAATATTCAGGACTGATTTCCTTTAGGATGGACTGGTGGATCTTCTTGCAGTCCATGGGCTGCATTCCATGGGCTGCAGTCCATGGGGTCACAAAGAGTTGGACAAAACTGAATAAGTAACTTGCTTAAACTCATTCTCTATCAAAGTATGAAAAGTACTCAAGACATTCAAATCAGAACCACTTGGTGACTATCAGAGGGAGGAATACAGAATAATTTATGTATAAATCTTATTTATAAAACTTTTGTGTACTATCTCATAACATCTTCTGAAATGGTGCTTTTCCATTGCCTGCTAAAAACACAAAACAGTACAAAATATGGAGTCTAGCCTTACTTTGTCCACATTTTTACTAGGCTTAGTACATAGTTAAGTAAATATAGCTAAAAGTATAAACTGGAATTTTTCTAATAGATAATATGAAAAATAACATTTAAAATCACATAAATCTTACTAACTTCTTTTTAAATATGATTTTATTCAAATATTGATATTCAAAGCCACATTAAAAATCAAGAAAAGCATGAAAACTTGTGAACATATGGAGCATTTGTCAACAGTGACAAGATATATGATAAGAATAATTCATGAAACTATTCTGAAGTTTTAACTCTTACTCTTCATTCATTTTGTAAAGCATTACAATTAACATAAATAAAATCTAAAGACAGCATTCCATAATTAAACACTCAGTGGATTAAAAAATGAGGAAGTTGATATCATTTGCATTTGTCTCCCAGAACACCTGCATTTATTTCTAGGATCTTCTAGTAAAGAGAAACACAGCTGCTAATGTTATGACTAATGAAAAATGTAAAGTCGCAAAGGACTAGCTACATTATGTCTGTTTCTATTACCTTAAATAGTTTTCTTTGGGTCCAGAATTTATATTATTAATACATATTATTTTGATTAAAAATTCATTTTGAGGCAATAATATGATGTTGGTTGATGTATTAGTCAGTTTGGGCTCCTGTAAAAAAGTACCATCGGAGAAGGCGGTGGCATCCCACTCTAGTACTCTTGCCTGGAAAATCTCATGGATGGAGGAGCCTGGTGGGCTGCAGTCCATGGGGTCACGAAGAGTCAGATATGACTGAAGCGACTTAGCAGTAGCAGCAGCAAGAAAGTACCATAGACTGAGTGGCTTCAACAAAAGACATTCATTTCTCAGTTATCTGGAGTCTGGAAATTCCAAGATGGTGTCCGAAGATTCAGCTCATGGTAAGGACTCTCTTCCTGGCTGGCAGATGTAAAGCAACTTTGCTGGTTGTTTAGCTCTAATTAATCTCACTCACATTTAAAAACAAAACAAAACACTGTTTATTTTCTTCACAATTTTGTTAGCTAAGTTTTGCATTTAACATACATACATTTAAACAGCATTTCATGGGTTTTCATGGGTTTTAAGTAGGGTAAGTAATCAGGGTATCTACATCCATGCATTTAAAAAATTTTATGTATTTATTTATTCAGTTTTGTTTGCACTGGTCTTCATTGCTGCATGTGGGCTTTCTCTGGTTGCAGCGAGCAGGGTCTACTCATTGTTGTGGTGTGTGGGCTTCTCACTGCTGTGGGTGGCTTCTCTTGCTGTGGAGGACAGGCTCGAGGCATGCAGGCTTCAGTAGTTTGAGCACACAGGCTCAGTAGTCACTGCTTGGGCTGTAGAGTGTGGGCTCAGTAGATGTGGTACACGGGCTTAGTTGCTCTGCCTACATGTAGAATCTTCCTAGACCAGGGATCAAACCCTTGTCACCAGGGAAGTCCTATATCCACACATTTTGAATAATACAAAATTCAGTGTGCTAATAAGTGCTTTAGGTTTTATTTAAACTTCTGGCTAATTACCTCATTACTCATTTCAATCTGAATTATGTGAATAACAAATGTAGTACTTAATATATAGACATAAGCACATGTACACATCTCTACTTGTTTTTTGATAAAAGTGAATCTTCAATAATAACACTTGTATTCAGAAATAAACTAAATTGAATCCTGTATTTTGTTGGTATCATTCTTTGCCAAAAGTACTAAGATGAAAACAAGCCAGTAGAGCAATATAATAATGAATATATTCAATGAATTATTGAAAATGACTCTAAGAAAGCCAGAAAGGACAATGACATGATAATACAATTTGCTGGCATGACTTTGAATCAGATATCGTCAAACATTACAAAAAGACAATGGCTTCCTCAAAAATGGTAGATATTCATAAGAACGAAAGGAAACCTTAAGAAATCATTTTTGCATTCTGTCTTACCTTTGGACTTAAAAGCCCAAAGCATAACAAAGGTTTGAGACGCAACCAAGAGCTTGGGAAGGGTTGAATGGTAAGGTTCATCTCCTTACCATTCCACCAAAACTGGGAAAGACAGCTGTTTTATCTAATGTATAGAAACCAACAATGCGCTAAACAAAAGAACAAGATAAACACCACATAACATATTTTAAACAATGACAAAAAGACATAGGTACCACTCACTAAAAAAATCTTTTCTAATTTTAATTACTGATCATCGACTCAACCAGTGGATTCCCAGGTGGCTCAGTAGTAAAGAATCTGCCTGCTAATGCAAGAAACACCGGAAACATGGGTTCAGTTCCTGGGTCAGGATGATCCTCTGTAGGAGGAAATGACAACCCATTCCAATATTCTTGCCTGGAAAATCCCACGGACAGAGGAGTGCTGGGGTCCATGGGGTCACAAAGAGTGCAATGTGACTGAACATACATGCAATCAGGCATTCAACAAATATTTACTGAATATTTTCACCTTATTTAGAAATATGCTACTGTTTGTTACCATTAAAAATTGGCAAAATTCTGAGATGCTGATGAAATATATAGCCAAAATGTGCTAATTAGTATATAATTAGATTTACATATTATTAAAAGTAATATACTTGTCAATCCTAATGTATAACTGCATCAATATCACGAAGGAGGTTTAAAAAAGAAACTTAAAACTACTATGTATGTAAGAGAAAGTAAAATAATTTTATTTCACATAGATAGGTATGTTTAATTTTTTATTCATTACACTAAAAAATACATTAAAAGATTCAGTTCAGTTCAGTTTAGTTCAATCGTTCAGTCATGTCTGACTGCAACCCTATGGACTGCAGAAAGCCAGGATTCCCTGTCCATCACAAACTCCCAAAGGTTGCTCAAACTAATGTCCATTGAGTTGGTGATGCCATCCAACCATCTCATCCTCTGTTGTCCCCTTCTCCTCCTGCCTTCACTCTTTCCCAGCATCAGGGTCTTTTCAAATGAGTCAGTTCTCTGCATCAGGTGGCCAAAGTACTGAACTTTCAGCTTCAGCATCAGTCCTTCCACTGATTACAAATTGTCTTTAAATGTAAGGGCCGAAAGTAGCCTATTCATCATAGGGGCTAAAATTCTTAAGGTTATCAGATTTTTAAAATTGCACAAATTTATGTTAAAATATGATTTAATATCTAGATATTCTAACAAAATATATTTATCACTTTGAAAGATTCTTTAATATGGACTAGTATACTCCTGAAAATAAACTTGCTGATTACAAGAAAAGCAAATGAAGTGACAGTGTGTTTTAAGGAGTTCTAGTTAAAAAGATGAAATTTCCTCTTTTATATGAACCATGTGAAAGTGAAAGTCGCTCAGTCCTGACTGACTTTTTGTGACCCCATGGACTATACAGTCCATGGAATTCTCCAGGCCAGAATACTGGAGTGGGTGGCTTTTCCCTTCTCAAGGGGATCTTCCCAACCCAGGGATCGAACCCAGATCACCCACATTGCAGGTGAGTTCTTTACCATCTGAGGCATACATGGGAAGCCCCAAAATAGTGGAGTGAGTAGCCTGTCCCTTCTCCATGCGATCTTCCCGAACAGGAATTGAACTGAGGTCTCCTGCATTGCAGGCAGATTCTTTACCAACTGAGATAGCAGGGAAGCCCTAAATTAACCATAATAGGAATTTAAAAACCTACATAACATATTCAGGTTTCTAATAACTTTCAATAATGGATGATTGAGATAGTCAAAGTGATGACAATTTATTTGATTATGATTATTTTATGACATTGTATTTACATATAACTAAACTAGGATTAAATAATTACTCAAGTGATTTAAATAATGGATTATATTAGACTAAATAAATCAGATGAAATAGTGTGGTAGTGGATTATCTGAATTGGAGATGTATTTAAATTTCAACTGCTATTTAAGAGATACATGACTATTTAATACCAAAATAAGGTAAACGATGTCTGTGAGCCCAACAAAGCAGAGGAAAAGGAATACTAACCTATTTCAAAGTCTGATTTAAAAATTCTAGAAAGCACCTTTGCTATTTAAGAGATTTATCATTATTATTTGGTAGAATATTATTTATATAAGATAAACACTTTTTAAATGATATTAGTTCCTTTGAATGCACAGAGTTTTATTAAACCGAGGTTACTTTTATCTTTTTTGTGAGGAGTATCTGTACTTTTATTTTCAAAAATGTATTACAGGCTGCTAAAAACATAGGTCAATTGAATTAATGGTCTTAATTTGTGCTCCCTTCACCAAACAAAACTAAAACAGGTCTAATCCTTGTGTTAAAAGTATTTTAAGCTAGAACTTTGTATGCATCTGTGTGATTTCCACATCAAGGCCTTCTTGACAGATTCTGCATTAACAGACTAACCTAATAATAACCCTGGACCAATGTGCCTTTGAAATTAATCACAGGAGTGCTGAATTCCAATGACTTAAACGGGCCATGGCATAATGGCTCTTGAATAGTGGCTCCAAAATGAAACAGGAGCTTTATTTTTGAAATTTACATGGCATGAGAAAGCTCTCTTCCTTCAAAATCATTTTATGATGTAAACGTCCATTGAATTAATACTATTTGATAAGTTTCCTTTGCATTCAATCTGCTTACCTACACATATGTGTACTTTGTTTATCTAGAAGGATAATTTCAGAACCAATAACATTGTGGTTCAATACCAGTTTTCTTAATAAAAACTTAATGTATCATATTACATTCCCAGCACACTCTAATTAAATTCCTTTTCATTTCAGTCAGTCTCAGAGGGTTAGAGAAGCTAGAGAATATTTAACAAAATTCAACAAAGCAACTACCTGAAGTTGATACATTAACCTTGGCACTGAGAGTTACTCTATTCAATCCACGTATGCCAGAAACACCATTATACAATGACCTAAAAACAACAGTATTTCACTCTAACTGGAGAGGCTGTAAATGAATAATGATCATTTCTAACTCATTATATGCCTTATGTGTTTAGCCCTCAGAAATTTTAAAGAAAAAACAAATATCATCAACTGTAAAAGCATGTCTTACCAGGATATAAAAGCTAAAATATAACTATATTTTTTCTCGATAATAAGGAAGATTGATAGATTTTATTACTTGTTAGTGTAATCATTTTCAGTAAACATATGTCTCACATAGGGTTTCATAGGTGGCTCAGTGGTAAAGAATCCACCTGCCAATGCAAGAGAGATTTATTCCATCCCTGAGTCAGAAAGATCCCCTGGAGAAGGAAATGGCATAGGAAATCATCCCATGGATAGAGTCAGATGTGAATTAGTGACTGAACAACAATAAGAACAATGCCTCACAAATATATATGTGTGCGTGTGTGTGTGTGTGGTGTGTGTGGTGTGTGTATACATATTGTTCTCCATTTGGATTTGCAGATGGGAACACGTAATTTTAAAGAGAAGATCACCCTTCCTGTTTAACATGCCCGCAGGTTTATGCCTGAAGAAACAACTCGTTCCTAGGAAGAGGGAGGCTAAAAGAATGCTCTTTTTGCTTGGTGAAGTTTAGATAGTCATGGGGTTCTTTTCTGTCATTAGAAATGGAAATGGCAACCCACTCCAGTATTCTTATTCTTGCCAGGAAAATCCAATGGATGAAGGAGCCTGGCAGGCTACAGTCCATGGAGTCACAAAGTCACTAACACTTTCTTTTCTCTCATAAGGATCCTTGCTATACAGGGCCACTAATCCACCGTGTATCATCCACATCTTTATAGCCACCACATAAAAAAGTTTAGACCTGAGAATGTTTTCATATTTTAGGAAGATGGTATCTTATATGTGCTATATATTGTATACCATCCTTAGTTATAATACCACATTCCTTACTTTTTTCCTTTAGTAAGACAAAAATATACATATATTCATATTGTGCTGTGCTGGGCTTAGTCTCTCAATCATGTCTGATCATATTAAATCAGGTAAATAATGACCATAAGTGAACTTTCGTTAGTTCCATCAAAAGATTTTATGTAGGTTTCATTTTTTTTCCTACCCATTGAAGATCTTTTTGATTTTGCAATATTTGATTAGGAACTGTAGACCCATGTGGACACATTCTGAAGGCCATTTCTACTTTCTATCCTGGTGACAGTACCAACCTCTAATTTCCTTGACCATACTGTTATATGATGGCAAAATGAAGCCAAATAAAGGATGAAAGAGAGGGTTCAACCTCGTATAAAGCTGACTGAGTCACATATGGAGCACAGCCTCCAGGCTGAAATACATTAGTTTGAATCCAGTTTGATTTATTGGTTATTCTGAAATTTTCCAGCCCAAGGTTAACTTTTGTTCTTTTGGCAGTAGCTCAAGCAGCTGCCATAAATACATCTTTATGTTTATGGAAACAAATTGTTTGACTCCCTCACCTTTCCCTGCCCCACACCAATTGTCAAGAGGAAATTTCCCTTAAACTCCTAAATCATCTTCATGGCAGCTGATCCCATAACCACCCATCTCTTTGCTCTGATACAAGTTATAACTGTCTCTTTGCTACCTATCTTACCCCTTATTGGGCTTCCCTGGTGGCTCAGACAGTAAAGAATCTACCTGCAATCCTGGAGACCTGGGGTCAGTCCCTGGCCAGAAGATTTCCTGGAGAATGGAATGGCAACCCACTCCAGTATTCTTGCCTGGAGAATTCTATGGCTGGTGGAGCCTGGTGGGCTACAGTCCATGGGGTTGCAAATAGTCAGACACAACTGAGTGACTGAAACTTTACCCCTTAATTGCTTTAACAGATTTTCATCTTTTTTTTTTTTTTTCACTTTTCTGTTTGAATAAAGGATTTTAGAAGAACAATACAGGGGAAGAAATGACTATCCTCAAATTTTAACATTCATGGAGCTGAATGTTCAGTCTGGCCATATTAAGGGATTTCAGCAGTAGAATGACAAAATGCACCTCTACTTTAAGGAAGATAAAACGGTGATGAATGATTTGAGGCTGTTCAGTGTAGTAATAAAAATATAGTGTGGACACTGTTGAAATAGTGAAGGCGAGACGTAAGCCATGTGTGTTAGTCACTCAGTCATGTCTGACTCTTTTGCAATTTATAGTCTGTGTCACTGTGATGGTGTTAGGTGGCATCTGAGTATGCACTCCAAGGAGACATATGGGTATTCTAATGAGAATAAAGTAAAAGTTCCTCTAAACTCTGATATGTCCTCTCCATCTTGTTATGAAAGTCTAACTGCATAAAGGATATTCAACAAAACTGCCTTCCTAGTTTCTTTTAGTGTATCGATTCAAATCATCATAGTGGCACAAAAACTTGCTTAATGAATATTCGGTTACATTTCAGGGTGCACATTAGAGTTACAAATGTCTTTATTTAGAGGCTGGTACTGGGTTAGTTAAGAAATTTGATTTGTATGTTAAGCAGTTGGATGAAATGATTT
>NW_017216294.1:0-13290 GCF_001704415.2 Capra hircus
GGCCACAGCCGAGGATCGACCCACCCCACCACGGCACGTTGGGACAACCCTGTTGGAAAGCCTCGTGGGAAAGCCTCAAGGGGAAAGCCACAGTTGCTTTGATCAACGCGAAGGGAAGCGTGACACTGCTGCTACAGCTCGGGAGGAAAGCACACGTGCATGCCCCCACTCGAGACGAGACTGACTGCCCCTGGGGAGACTCCAGAAGTACCCAAGATCCATGTCAGCACTGGAGAGGAATCCTCAGGTTCCGGCACCTGACTCCACACAAGGTCTTAGGCCCCGGCATCGACGGGAGAGGAATCCCGAGAGGCCCCCGAGCAACTCGCATGGGGAACTGGCCTTTCCTGAGGCCACCAGAGCGGGTCCCTGAGGTCCCGTCGTAAGTCGAGAGCACGCTGCCGCAACTCGAGAAAATCCAGGAGGTTCTCCCCTCCAGGCGAGATGAGGCCCATTTCCGCTGAGGCGTCTCAGAGTAATCACACCTAACCTCTGGAACTTCCAAAGGGTCCTTTCACACCCTTGCTGCAACTCAAGAAGTTCCCCGACATACCCGTCTCCACTCGAAGGAAGCACGAGCAGTCCCGCCCACATTCCAGAGGAGCCCCGTTCCGCCTCCTAGCTCGAGAGGAGGATCCTTTCCCTGCGTGTTCGGGAAAGAATTCCCGGCGTTCCCGTCGCATCTCAAGAGGAGGCGCTCTCCACAGGAAAGGCGAGAGGAACTCCAGGGTCGTGCCACCATTCCCAGAGTCCCCAGATGTCTCAGTCCATTTCCAGGGAAACCTGTTTTCCCTGCACTGCCTCGACTTTCAAGCCGAGGATCGACTCACACCACACGTGGCACTGTGGACACCTGTGGAAAGCCTCGTGGTTGAAAGCCTCGAGGGAAAGCCACAGATCCCTTGATCCACGCGAAGGAAGCGTGACACTGCTGCTACAGCTCGGAGGAAAGCGCACGTGCATGCCCCCACTCGAGACGAGGACTGACTCCCCTGGGGAGACTCCAGAAGTACCCCAAGATCCATGTCAGCACTGGAGAGGAATCCTCAGGTTCCGGCACCGACTCCACACAAGGTCTTAGGCCCCGGCATCGAAGGGAGAGGAATCCCGAGAGGCCCCCGAGCAACTCGCATGGGACTGGCCTTTCCTGAGGCCACCAGAGCGGGTCCCTGAGGTCCCCGTCGTAAGTCGAGAGCACCTGCCGCAACTCGAGAAAATCCAGGAGGTTCTCCCCTCCAGCGAGATGAGGCCCATTTCCGCTGAGGCGTCTCGAGGCTAATCACACCTAACCTCTGGAACTTCCAAAGGGTCCTTCACACCCTTGCTGCAACTCAAGAAGTTCCCCGACATACCCGTCTCCACTCGAGAGGAAGCACGAGAGTCCCGCCCACTATCCAGAGGAGCCCCGTTTCCGCCTCCTAGCTCGAGAGGAGGGATCCTTTCCCTGCGTGGTCGGAAAGATTCCCGGCGTTCCCGTCGCATCTCAAGAGGAGCGCTCTCCACAGGAAAGGCGAGAGGAACTCCAGGGTCGTGCCACCATTCCCAGAGTCCCCCAGATGTCTCAGTCCATTCCAGGGAAACCTGTTTTCCCTGCACTGCCTCGAATTTCAAGCCGAGGATCGACTCACACCACGGTGGCACGTGGACAGCCCTGTGGGAAAGCCTCGTGGGAAAGCCTCGATGGGAAAGCCTCGAGGAAGACTGATCCCTTGATCCACGCGAAGGGAAGCGTGACACTGCTGCTACAGCTCGGGAGGAAAGCGCACGTGCATGCCCCCACTCGAGACGAGGACTGACTCCCCTGGGGAGACTCCAGAAGTACCCAAGATCCATGTCAGCACTGGAGAGGAATCCTCAGGTTCCGGCACCTGACTCCACACAAGGTCTTAGGCCCCAGCATCGACGGGAGAGGAATCCCGAGAGGCCCCCGAGCAACTCGCATGGGACTGGCCTTTCCTGAGGCCACCAGAGCGGGTCCCTGAGGTCCCCGTCGTAAGTCGAGAGCACCTGCCGCAACTCGAGAAAAATCCAGGAGGTTCTCCCCTCCAGGCGAGATGAGGCCCATTTCCGCTGAGGCGTCTCGAGGCTAATCACACCTAACCTCTGGAACTTCCAAAGGGTCCTTCACACCCTTGCTGCAACTCAAGAAGTTCCCCGACATACCCGTCTCCACTCGAGAGGAAGCACGAGAGTCCCGCCCACATCCAGAGGAGCCCGTTTCCGCTCCTAGCTCGAGAGGAGGGATCCTTTCCCTGCGTGTCGGGAAAGAATTCCCGGCGTTCCCGTCGCATCTCAAGAGGAGGCGCTCTCCACAGGAAAGGCGAGAGGAACTCCAGGGTCGTGCCACCATTCCCAGAGTCCCCCAGATAGTCTCAGTCCATTCCAGGGAAACCTGTTTTCCCTGCACTGCCTCGACTTTCAAGCGAGGATCGACTCACACCACGGTGGCACGTGGGACAGCCTGTGGGAAAGCCTCGATGGGAAAGCCTCGAGGGAAAGCACAGATCCCTTGATCCACGCGAAGGGAAGCGTGGACACTGCTGCTACAGCTCGGGAGGAAAGCGCACGTGCATGCCCCCACTCGAGACGAGGACTGACTCCCCTGGGGAGACTCCAGAAGTACCCCAAGATCCATGTCAGCACTGGAGAGGAATCCTCAGGTTCCGGCACCGACTCCACACAAGATCTTAGGCCCCAGGCATCGACGGGAGAGGAATCCGAGAGGCCCCGAGCAACTCGCATGGGACTGGCCTTCCTGAGGCCACCAGAGCGGGTCCCTGAGGTCCCCGTCGTAAGTCGAGAGCACCTGCCGCAACTCGAGAAAATCCAGGAGGTTCTCCCCTCCAGGCGAGATGAGGCCCATTTCCGCTGAGGCGTCTCGAGGCTAATCACACCTAACCTCTGGAACTTCCAAAGGGTCTTCACACCCTTGCTGCAACTCAAGAAGTTCCCCGACATACCCGTCTCCACTCGAGAGGAAGCACGAGAGTCCCGCCCACATCCAGAGGAGCCCCGTTTCCGCTCTCCTAGCTCGAGAGGAGGGATCCTTTCCCTGCGTGTCGGAAAGAATTCCCGGCGTTCCGTCGCATCTCAAGAGGAGGCGCTCTCCACAGGAAAGGCGAGAGGAACTCCAGGGTCGTGCCACCATTCCCAGAGTCCCCCAGATGTCTCAGTCCATTCCAGGGAAACCTGTTTTCCCTGCACTGCCTCGACTTTCAAGCCGAGGATCGACTCACACCACGGTGGCACGTGGGACAGCCCTGTGGGAAAGCCTCGTGGGAAAGCCTCGTGGGAAAGCCTCGAGGGAAAGCCACAGATCCCTTGATCCACGCGAAAGGGAAGCGTGACACTGCTGCTACAGCTCGGGAGGAAAGCGCACGTGCATGCCCCCACTCGAGACGAGGACTGGACTCCCCTGCGGGAGACTCCAGAAGTACCCCAAGATCCATGTCAGCACTGGAGAGGAATCCTCAGGTTCCGGCACCGACTCCACACAAGGTCTTAGGCCCCGGCATCGACGGGAGAGGAATCCCGAGAGGCCCCGAGCAACTCGCATGGGGACTGGCCTTTCCTGAGGCCACCAGAGCGGGTCCCTGAGGTCCCCGTCGTAAGTCGAGAGCACCTGCCGCAACTCGAGAAAATCCAGGAGGTTCTCCCCTCCAGGCGAGATGAGGCCCATTTCCGCTGAGGCGTCTCGAGGCTAATCACACCTAACCTCTGGAACTTCCAAAGGGTCCTTCACACCCTTGCTGCAACTCAAGAAGTTCCCCGACATACCCGTCTCCACTCGAGAGGAAGCACGAGAGTCCCGCCCACATCCAGAGGAGCCCCGTTTCCGCCTCCTAGCTCGAGAGGAGGGATCCTTTCCCTGCGTGGTCGGGAAAGAATTCCCGGCGTTCCCGTCGCATCTCAAGAGGAGGCGCTCTCCACAGGAAAGGCGAGAGGAACTCCAGGGTCGTGCCACCATTCCCAGAGTCCCCCAGATGTCTCAGTCCATTCCAGGGAAACCTGTTTTCCCTGCACTGCCTCGACTTTCAAGCCGAGGATCGACTCACACCACGGTGGCACGTGGGGACAAGCCCTGTGGGAAAGCCTCGTGGGAAAGCCTCGAGGGAAAGCCACAGATCCCTTGATCCACGCGAAGGGAAGCGTGACACTGCTGCTACAGCTCGGGAGGAAAGCCACGTGCATGCCCCCACTCGAGACGAGGACTGACTCCCCTGGGGAGACTCCAGAAGTACCCCAAGATCCATGTCAGCACTGGAGAGGAATCCTCAGGTTCCGGCACCTGACTCCACACAAGGTCTTAGGCCCCGGCATCGACGGGAGAGGAATCCCGAGAGGCCCCGGAGCAACTCGCATGGGGACTGGCCTTTCCTGAGGCCACCAGAGCGGGTCCCTGAGGTCCCCGTCGTAAGTCGAGAGCACCTGCCGCAACTCGAGAAAATCCAGGAGGTTCTCCCCTCCAGGCGAGATGAGGCCCATTTCCGCTGAGGCGTCTCGAGGCTAATCACACCTAAACCTCTGGAACTTCCAAAGGGTCCTTTCACACCCTTGCTGCAACTCAAGAAGTTCCCCGACATACCCGTCTCCACTCGAGAGGAAGCACGAGAGTCCCGCCCACATCCAGAGGAGCCCCGTTTCCGCCTCCTAGCTCGAGAGGAGGGATCCTTTCCCTGCGTGGTCGGGAAAGAATTCCCGGCGTTCCCGTCGCATCTCAAGAGGAGGCGCTCTCCACAGGAAAGGCGAGAGGAACTCCAGGGTCGTGCCACCATTCCCAGAGTCCCCCAGATGTCTCAGTCCATTCCAGGGAAACCTGTTTTCCCTGCACTGCCTCGACTTTCAAGCGAGGATCGACTCACACCACGGTGGCACGTGGGACAGCCCTGTGGAAAGCCTCGTGGGAAAGCCTCGTGGGAAAGCCTCGAGGGAAAGCCACAGATCCCTTGATCCACGCGAAGGGAAGCGTGACACTGCTGCTACAGCTCGGGAGGAAAGCGCACGTGCATGCCCCCACTCGAGACGAGGACTGACTCCCCTGGGGAGACTCCAGAAGTACCCCAAGATCCATGTCAGCACTGGAGAGGAATCCTCAGGTTCCGGCACCGACTCCACACAAGATCTTAGGCCCCGGCATCGACGGGAGAGGAATACCCGAGAGGCCCCGAGCAACTCGCATGGGGACTGGCCTTTCCTGAGGCCACCAGAGCGGGTCCCTGAGGTCCCCGTCGTAAGTCGAGAGCACCTGCCGCAACTCGAGAAAATCCAGGAGGTTCTCCTCTCCAGGCTAGATGAGGCCCATTTCCGCTGAGGCGTCTCGAGGCTAATCACACCGTAACCTCTGGAACTTCCAAGGATCCTTTCACACCCTTGCTGCAACTCAAGAAGTTCCCCGACATACCCGTCTCCACTCGAGAGGAAGCACGGGAGTCCCGCCCACTTCCAGAGGAGCCCCGTTTCCTCTTCCTAGCTCGAGAGGAGGGATCCTTTCCCTGCGTGGTCGTGGAAAGAATTCCCGGCGTTCCCGTCGCATCTCAAGAGGAGGCGCTCTCCACAGGAAAGGCGAGAGGAACTCCAGGGTCGTGCCACCATTCCCAGAGTCCCCCAGATGTCTCAGTCCATTCCAGGGAAACCTGTTTTCCCTGCACTTGCCTCGAATTTCAAGCCGAGGATCGACTCACACCACAGTGGCAAGTGGGACAGCCCTGTGGGAAAGCCTCGTGGGAAAGCGTCGTGGGAAAGCCTCGAGGGAAAGACTGATCCCTTGATCCACGCGAAAGGAAGCGTGACACTGCTGCTACAGCTGGGGAGGAAAGCGCACGTGCATGCCTCCACTCGAGACGGGGACTGACTCCCCTGGGGAGACTCCAGAAGTACCCCAAGATCCATGTCGGCACTGGTGAGAAATCCTCAGGTTCCAGCACTGACTCCACACAAGGTCTTAGGCCCCAGCATTGACGGGAGAGGAATCCCGAGAGGTCCCCGAGCAATTCGCATGGGGACTGGCCTTTCCTGTGTCCACCAGAGCGGGTCCCTGAGGTCTCCGTCGTAAGTCGAGAGCACCTGCCGCAACTCGAGAAAATCCAGGAGGTTTTCCCCTCCAAGCGAGATGAGGCCCTTGTCCGCTGAGGAGTCACGAAGCTAATCACACCTAACCTCTGGAACTTCCAAACGGTTATTCACACCCTTGCTGCAACTAAAGAAGTTCCCCGACATACCCGTCTCCACTTGAGAGGAAGCACGATAGTCCCGCTCACATCCAGAGGAGCCCCGTTTCCGCGTCCAAGCTCGAGAGGAGGGATCCTTTCCCTGCGTGGTCAGGAAAGAATTCCCGGGGTTCCCATAGCATTTCAAGAGGAGGCGCTCTCCACAGGAAAGGCGAGAGGAATTCCGAGGGTCGTTCCCCCATTCCCAGAGTCCCCCAGATTTCTCAGTCCATTCCAGGGAAAACTGTTTTCCCTGCACTGCCTCGACTTTCAAGCCGAGGATCGACTCACACCACGGTGGCACGTGGGACAGCCCTGTGGGAAAGCATCGTGGAAAAGCCTCCTGGGAAAGCCTCGAGGCAAAGCCACAGATCCCTTGATCCACGCGAAGGGAAGCGTGACACTGCTGCTACAGCTCGGGAGGAAAGCGCACGTGCATGCCACCACTTAGAGGAGGACTGACTCCCCTGGGTAGACTTCAGAAGTACCCCAAGATCCATGTCAGCAATGGAGAGTAATTCTCAGGTTTTGCCACAGACTCCACATAAGATCTTAGGCCCCGGCTTCGACGGGAGAGGAAACCCGAGAGGCCCCGAGCAACTCGCATGGGGACTGGCCTTTCGTGAGGCCACCAGAGCGGGTCCCTGAGGTCCCTGTCGTAAGTCGAGAGCACCTGCCGCAACTCGAGATAATCCACGAGGTTCTCCCCTCCAGGCGAGGTGAGCCCCATTTCGCTGAGGTGTCTCGAGGCTAATCACACCTAACCTCTGGAACTTCCAAATGGTCCTTCACACCCTTGCTTGCAACTCAAGAAGTTCCCCGACATACCCGTCTCCACTCGAGAGGAAGCACGGAGTCCCGCCCACATCCAGAGGAGCCCCGTTTCAGCCCCCTAGCTCTAGAGGAGGGATCCTTTCCCTGCGTGGTCGGGAAAGAATTCCCGGCGTTCTCGTCGCATCTCAAGAGGAGGCGCTCTCCACAGGAAAGGCGAGAGGAACTCCAGGGTCGTGCCACCATTCCCAGAGTCCCCCAGATGTCTCAGTACATTCCAGGGAAACCTATTTTCCCTGCACTACCTCGACTCTCAAGCCGAGGATCGACTCACAACACCGTGGCACGTGGGACAGCCCTGTGGGAAAGCCTCGTGGGAAAGCCTCATGGGAAAGCCTCGAGGGAAAGCCACAGATCACTGAATTCACTCGACGGGAAGCCTGACACTGCTGGTAAAGATCGGGAGCAAAGGGCACGTGCAAGCCCCCACTCGAGACGAGGAATGACTCCCCTGGGGAAACTCCAGAAGTACCCCAATTTCCATGTCAGCACTGGAGAGGAATCCTCAGGTTCCGGCACGGACTCCACACAAGGTCTTAGGCCCCGGCATCGACGGGAGAGGAATCCCGAAAGGCCCCCATGCAACTCGCTTGTGGACTGTCCTTTCCTAAGGCCACCAGAGCAGGTCCCTGAGGTCCCCGTCGTAAGTCGACAGCACCTGCCGCAACTCGAGAAAATCCAGGAGATTCTCCCCGCCAGCCGAGATGAGGCCCATTTCCGCTGAGGCGTCTCGATGTTAATCACACCTAACATCTGGAACTTCCAAAGGGTCCTTCACACCCTTGCTGCACCTCAAGAAGTTCCCCGACATACCCGTCTCCACTCGAGAGGAAGTACGAGTGTCCCGCCCTCATCCAGAGGAGCCCCATTTACGCCTACTAGCTCGAGAGAAGGGACCCTTTCCTTGGTGTGTTCGGTAAAAAATTCTCCGGTGTTCCCGTCGCAACTCAAGAGGAGGCACTCTCCACAGGAAAGGCGAGAGGAACTCCATGGTCGTGCCACCATTCCCAGAGACCCCCAGATGTCTCAGTCCATTCCAGGGAAACCTGTTTTCCCTGCACTGCTTCGACTTTCATGCCGAGGAACGACTCACACCACGGTGGCACGTGGTACAAACCTGTGGGAAAGCCTCGTGGGAAAGCCTCGAGGGATAGCCACAGATCCCTTGATCCACGGGAAGGGAAGCGTGAATCTGCTGCTTCAGCTCGGGAGGAAAGCGCACATGCATGCCCCCACTCGAGACGAGGAAAGACTCCCCTGTGGAGACTCCAGAAGTAGCCCAAGATTCATGTCAGCACGGGAGAAGAATCCTCAGGTTCCGGCACCGACTCCACACAAGGTCTTAGGCCCCGGCATCGACGGGAGAGGAATCCCGAGAGGCCCCCGAGCAACTCGCATGCGGACTGGCCTTTCCTGAGGCCACCAGAGCGGGTCCCTGAGGTCCCCGTCGTAAGTCGAGTGCACCTGCCGCAACTCGAGAAAATCCAGGAGGTTTTCCCCTCCAGGCGAGATGAGGCCCATTTCCGCAGAGGCGTCTCGAGGCTAATCACACCTATCCTCTGGAACTTCCAAAGGGTCATTCACACCCTTGCTGCAACTCAAGAAGTTCCCCGACATACCAGTCTCCACTTGAGAGGAAGCAGGAGAGTCCCGCTCACATCCAGAGGAGCCCCGTTTCCGCCTCCTAGCTCGAGAGGAGTGATCCTTTCCTTGCGTGGTCGAGAAAGATTTCCCGGCGTTCCCGACCCATCTCAAGAGGTGGCGCTCTCCAGAGGAAAGGCGAGAGGAACTCCATGGTCGTGCCACCAATCCCAGAGTCCCCCAGATGTCTCAGTCCATTCCAGGGAGACCTGTTTTCCCTGCACTGCCTCGACTTTCAAGCCGAGGATCGACTAACACCACGGTGGAACGTGGGACAGCCCTGTGGGAAATCCTCGTGGGAAAGCCTGTTGGAAAGCATCGTGGGAAAGCCTCGAGGGAAAGCCACTGATACCCTTGATCCATGCGACTGGAGCATGACACTCCTGCTACAGCTAGGGAGGAAAGCGCAGTGCATGCCCCCACTCGAGACGAGGACTGACTCCCCTGGGGAGACTCCAGAAGTACCCCAAAATCCATGTCAGAACTGCACAGGAAACCTCAGATTCCGGAACCGACTCCACACAAGGTCTTAGGCCCCGGCATCGACGGAGAGGAATCCCGAGAGGCCCCGAGCAACTCGCATGGGGACTGGCCTTTTCTGAGGCCCCAGAGCGGGTCCTGAGGTCCCCGTCGTAAGTCGAGAGCAACTGCCCTATCTCGAGAAATTCCAGGAGGTTCTCCCCTCCAGGCGAGATGAGGCCCATTTCTGCTGAGACGTCTCGAGGCTAATCACACATAATCTCTGGAACTTCCAAACGGTGCTTCACACCCTGGCTGCAACTCAAGATGTTCCCCGACATACCGTCTCCACTCGAGAGGAAGCACGAGAGTCCCGCCCACATCCAGAGGAGCCCCGTTTCTGCCTACTAGCTCGAGAGGAGGGATCCCTTTCCCTGCGTCATCGGGAAAGAAATCCCGGCGTTCCCATCGCATCTCAAGAGGTGGCGCTCTCCACATGAAAGGCGAGAGGAACTCCAGGGTCGTGCCACCATTCCCAGAGTCCCCCAGATGTCTCAGTCCATTCCAGGGAAACCTGTTTTCCCTGCACTGCTTCCACATTCAAGCCTAGGATCGACTCACATCACGGTGGCACGTGGGACAACCATGTCGGAAAGCCTCGTGGGAAAGCCTCGTGTGAAAGCCTCCAGGGAAAGCCACAGATCCCTTGATCCACGCGAAGGGAAGCCTGACAATGCTGCTACAGTTCGGGAGGAAATTGCACGTGCATGCCCCCACTCGAGACGAGGACTGACTCCCCTGGGGAGACTCCAGAAGTACTCCCAAGATCCATGTCAGCACTGGAGAGGAATCCTCAGGTTCCGGCACGGACTGCACACAAGGTCTTAGGCCCTGGCATCGACGGGAGAGGAATCCGAGAGGCCCCCGTGCAACTCGCTTGGGGACTGGCCTTTCCTGAGGCCACCAGAGCAGGTCCCTGAGGTCCCCGTCGTAAGTCGAGAGCACCTGCCGCAACTCGAGTAAATCTAGGAGGTTCTCCCCTCCAGGCGAGATGAGGACCATTTCCGCTGAAGGTGTCTCAAAGCTAATCACACCTAAACTCTGGACGTTACAAAGGATCCTTCACACCCTTGCTGCAACTCAAGAAGATCCCCAACATACCCGGCTCCACTCGAGAGGAAGCACGAGAGTCCCGCCCACATTCAGAGGAGCCCCGATTCCCCCTCCTAGCTCAAGAGGAGGGATCCTTTCCCTCAGTGATCGGGAAAGAGTTCCCAGTGTTCCCGGCGCATCTCAAGAGGAGGCGATCTCCACAGGAAAGGCGAGAGGAACTCCAGGGTCTTGCCACCATTCCCAGAGTCCCCCAGATGTCTCAGTCCATTCCAGGGAAATCTGTTTTCCCTGCACTGCCTCGACTTTCAAGCCGAGGATCGACTCACACAGCGGTGACACGTGGGTCAGCCCTGTGTGAAAGCCTCGTGGGAAAGCCTCGTGGGAAAGCCTCGAGGGAAAACCTCGAGGGAAAACCACAGATCCCTTGATCCACGCGAACGGAAGCGTGACACTGCTGCTACAGCTCTGGAGGCAAGCGCACGTGCATGCCCCCACATGAGACGAGGACTGACTCCCCTGGGGAGTCTCCAGAAGTAGCCCAAGATCCATGTCAGCACTGGAGAGGAATCCTCAGGTTCAGGCACCGACTCCACACAAGGTCTTAGGTCCCGGCATCGATGGGAAAGGAATCCCGAGAGGCCCCCGAGAAACGCGCATGTGGACTGGCCTTAACTGAGGCCACCAGAGCGGGTCCCTGTGATCCCCGTCGTACGTCGAGAGCACCTGCCAGCAACTCGAGAAAATCCAGGAGGTTTTCCCCTCCATGGCGAGATGAGGCCCATTTCCGCAGAGGCGTCTCGAGGCTAATCAACACCTAAACTCTGGAACTTCCAAAGGGTCCTTCACACCCTTGATGCAACTCAAGAATTTCCCCGACATACCCGTCTCCACTCGAGAGGAAGCACGAGAGTCCCGCCCACATCCAGAGGAGCCCCGATTCCACCTTTTAGCTCGAGAGGTTTGATCCTTTCCCTGCGTGGTCGGGAAAGAAGTCGCAGCATTCCCGTCGAATCTCAAGAGGAGGCGCTCTCCAGAGGAAAGGCGAGAGGAACTCCAGGGTCGTGCCACCATTCCCAGAGTCCCCCAGATGTCTCAGTCCATTCCAGGGAAACCTGTATTCCCTGCACTGCCTCGACTTTCAAGTCGAGGATCGACTCACACCACAGTGGCACGTGGTACAGCCCTGTGGGAAAGCCTCGTGGGAAAGCCTCGAGGGAAAGCCACAGATCCCTTGATCCATGCGAAGGGAAGCGGGACACTGCTGCTACAGCTCGGGAGGAAAGCGCACGTGCATGGCCCCACTCGAGACGAGTACTGACACCCCTGGGGGGACTCCAGAAGTACCCCATATCCATGTCAGAAGTGGAGAGGAATCCTCAGGTTCCGGCACCGACTCCAAACAAGGTCTTAGACCCCGGCATCGTCGGGAGAGGAATCCCGAGAGGCCCCAGAGCAACGCACATGGGGACTGGCCTTTCCTGAGGCCACCAGAGCGGGTCCCTGAGGTCCCCATCGTAAGTCGAGAGCACCTGCCGCAACTCCAGAAAATCCAGGAGGTTCTCCCCTCCAGGCGAGATGAGGCCCATTTCCGCTGAGGCAACTAGGGGGTAATCACACTTAAACTCTGGAACTTCCAAAGGGTCCTTCACACCCTTGCTGCAAATCAAGAAGTTCCCCGACATACCCGTCTCCACTCTAGAGGAATCGGAGAGTCGCCGTCCATATCCAGAGTGGCCCCGTTTCCGCCTGCTAGCTCGAGAGGAGGGATCCTTTCCCTGCGTGGTCGAGAAAGAATTCCTAGCGTTCCCGTCGCATCTCAAGAGGAGGCGCTCTCCACAGGAAAGGCGAGAAGAACTCCAGGATCAGGCCCCATTCCCAGAGTCCCCCAGATGTCTCAGTCCATTCCAGGGAACCTGTTTTCCCTGCACTGCCTCGACTTTCAAGCCGAGGATCGACTCACACCACGGTGGCACGTGGGACAGCCCTGTGGGAAAGCCTCCGTGGGAAAGCCTCGTGGGAAAGCCTCTGAGGGAAAGCCCCTGATCCCTAGATCCACGCGAAGGGAAGCGTGACACTGCTGCTACAGCTCTGGGAGGAAAGCGCATGTGCATGCCCCCACTCGAGACGAGGACTGATTCCCCTGGGGAGACTCCAGAAGTACGCCAATATCCATGTCTGCACTGGAGAGGAATCCTCAGCTTCCGGCACCGACTCCACACAAGGTCTTAGGCCCTGGCATCGATGGGAGAGGAATCCCGAGAGGCCCCCGAGCAACTCGCATGGGGACTGGCCTTTCCTGAGGAAACCAGAGCGGGTCCCTGAGGTCCCCGTCGTAAGTCAGAGCACCTGCCGCAACTCGAGAAAATCCAGGAGTTCTCCCTCCAGGCGAGATGAGGCCCATTTCCACTGAGGCGTCTCGAGGCTATTAACACCTAACCTCTGGAACTTCCAAAGGGTCCTTCACACCCTTGCTGGCAACTCAAGAAGTTCCCCGACATACCCGTCTCCACTCGAGAGGAAGCACGAAGCCCCACCACATCGACAGTAGCCCCGTTTCCGCCTCCTACCTCGAGAGGAGTGGATCCTTTCCCTGCGTGCTCGGGAAAAGAATTCCCGGCGTTTCCCGTGCCATCTCAAGAGGAGGCGCTCTCCACAGGAAAGGTGAGACGGAACTCCAGGGTCGTGCCACCATTCCCAGAGTTCCCCAGATGTCTGCGTCCATTCCAGGGAAACCTCTTTCCCTGCACTGCCTCGACTTTCAAGCCGAGGATCGACTCACACCCGGTGACACGTGGGACAGCCCTGTGGGAAAGCCTCGTGGGAAAGCCTCGTGGAAAGCCTCGTGGGAAAGCCTCGATGGAAAGCACCTGATCCCTAAATCCACGTGAAGGGAAGCGTGACACTGCTGCTACAGCTCTGCGAGGAAAGCGCACGTGCAACACTTGCGCCCCCACTCGAGACGAGGACTGACTCCCCTGGGGAGACTCCAGAAGTACCCAAGAATATCCATGTCTTTGCACTGGAGACGGAATCCCATCTT
>NW_017216295.1:0-13290 GCF_001704415.2 Capra hircus
GAGAGAGATGAGTTGGCGCAGGTGCTCTCGACTTATAATCGGGGACCTCAAGGACCCGCTCTGTTGGCCTCAGGAAAGGCCAATCCCCATGGGAGTTGCTCGTCCTTCATCTCGTGATTCCTCTCCCGTCGATGTCGGGGTCTAAGACCTTGTGTGTAGTCGTTGCGGAACCTGAGGATTCATCCCAGTGCTGACATGGATCTTCGGGTACTTCTGGAGTCTCCACAGGGAGTCAGTCCTCCTATCGAGTCGGGGCATGCACGTGCGCTTTCCTCCCAAGCTGTATCAGCAGAGTCACGCTTCCCTTCGCGAGGATCAAGGGATCTGTGGCTTTCCCTAGAGGCTTTCCCACGAGGCTTTCACACGAGGCTTTCCCAGGAGGCTTTCCCACAGGGCTGTCCCACCTGCCACCGTGGTGTGAGTCGATCCTCGGCTTGAAAGTCGAGGCAGTGCAAGGAAAACAGGTTTCCCTGGAATGGATTGAGACATCTGGGGGCTCAGGGAATGGTGGAACGACCCTGGAGTTCCTCTCGACTTTCCTGTGCGAGAGCCGCCTCCTCTTGAGATGCCGACCGGGGAACGGCCGGGGAATTCTTTCCCGACCACGCAGGGAAAGGATCCCTCCTCCCGAGCTAGGAGGCGGAAAACGGGCTCCTCTGGATGTGGGCGGGACTCTTGGGTATGTCGGGGAACTTCTTGAGTTGCAGCAAGGGTGTGAAGGACCCTTCGGAAGTTCCAGAGTTTAGGTGTGATTAGCCTCGAGACGCCTCAGCGGAAATGGGCCTCCATCTCTCCTGGAGGGGAGAACCTCCTGAATTTTCTCGAGTTGCGGCAGGTGCTCTCGACTTACGACGGGGACCTCAGGGACCCGCTCTGGTGGCCTCAGGAAATGCCAGTCCCCATGTGAGTTGCTTGGGGGCCTCTCGGGATTCCTCTCCCGTCGATGCCGGGGCCTAAGACCTTGTGTGAAGTAGGCGCCGGATCCTGAGCATTTCTCTCCAGTGCTGACATGGATCTTGGGGTAGTTCTGGAGTCTCCCCCAGGGGAGTCAGTCCTCGTCTCGGGGGGGGGGCATGCACGTGCGCTTTCTTCCCGAGCTTGTAGCAGCAGTGTCACGCTTTCCTTCTTGTGGATCAAGGGATCTGGGGCTTTCCCCTCGAGGCTATCCCACGAGGCTTTCCCACGAGGCTTTCCCACAGGGCTGTCCCACGTGCCACCGTGGTGTGAGTCGATACTCGGCTTGAAAGTCGAGGCAGTGCAGGGAAAGCAGGTTTCCCTGGAATGGACTGAGACATCTGGGGGACTCTGGGAATGGTGGCATGACCCTGGAGTTCCTCTCGCCTTTCCTGTGGAGAGCACCTCGTCTTGAGATGTGCCGGGAACGCCGGGTATTCTTTCCCGAACACACAGGGAAAGGATCCCTCCGCTCGAGCTAAGAGGCAGATGCGGGGCTCCTCAGGATGTGCGCGGGATGCTCGTGTTTCCTCTCGAGTGGAGACGGGTATGTCGAGGAACTTCTTGAGTTGCAGCAAGGGTGTGAAGGACCCTTTGGAAGTTCCAGGGGTTAGGTGTGATTATCCTCGAGACGCCTCAGCGGAAATGGGCCTCATCTCGCCTGGAGGGGAGAACCTCCTGGATTTTCTCGAGTTGCGGCAGGTGCTCTCGACTTTCGACGGGGACTTCAGGGACCCGCTCTCGTGGACTCAGGAAAGGCCAGTCCCCAGGCGAGTTGCTCGGGGCCTCTCAGGGTTCCTCTTCCTTCGATGCCAGGGCCTAAGACCTTGTGTGGAGTCGGTGCCGGAACCTGAGGATTCCTCTCCAGTGCTGACATGGATGTTGGGGTACTTCTGGAGTCTCTCCAGGTGAATCAGTCCTCGTCTCGAGTCGGCGAATGCACGTGCGCTTACCTCCCGAGCTGTAGAAGAGGGTCACGCTTCCCTTCGCGTGGATCAAGGGATCTGTGGCTTTCCCTCGAGGCTTTCCCATGAGGCTTTCCCACGAGGCTTTCCCACAGGGCTGTCCCACTTTCCACAATGGTGTGAGTCGATCCTCGGCTTGAAAGTCGAGGCAGTGCAGGGAAAACAGGTTTCCCTGGAATGGACTGAGACATCTGGGGGACTCTGGGAATGGTGGCACGACCCTGGAGTTCCTCTCGACTTTCCTGTGGAGATCGCCTCCTCGTGAGATGCGACGGGAACGCCAGGAATTCTTTCCCTACCAGGCAGGGAAAGGATCCCTCCTCTCGAGCAAGGAGGCGGAAAAGGGGCTCCTCTGGATGTGGGCGGGACTCTCGTGCTTCCTCTCGAGTGGAGTCGGGTATGTAGGGGAACTTCTTGAGTTGCAGCATGGGTCTGAAGGACCCTTTGTAAGTTCCAGAGGGTAGGTGTGATGAGCCTCGAGACGCCTCAGCGGAAATGGGCCTCATCTCGCCTGGTGGGGAGAACCTCCTTGATTTTCTCGAGTTGCGGCAGGTGCTCTCGACTTACGACGGGAACCTCAGGGACACGCTCTGGTGGCCTCAGGAAAGGCCATTCCCCTTACGAGTTGCTCGGGGGCCTCTCGGGATTCCTCTCCCGTCGATGCCGGGGCCTAAGACTGCCGGGAGCCAGTGTGAGGAAGCCCGCCCGTGACAAGGTTATGAGGAAGGAAGCTGACATACGCAAGGCGTGCTCAGACTTCAGGGACCCCTCTGGAAATTTTTAAGCATGTACCCCAACAAAAATCTGCCGGTTTTTGTGCTCTGCATTTTCCACTCTTCTGACCTTTTCTGGAAAAAGTCAATTCAGGGCATTAGTCTTCTGCATTTGAAAGAGTGTTTCAATCCAAAAACCCTCTGATGGCTTTCTAGCCTGCCTGTAGGACTCGTACAGCTCCGCTTGTGATTGTTTGAGGCCTCCTGACCGCAGGAGGCACAGGAAGCTTAAAACATCCTAGGAATGCAGGAGCTTCAGAGGAGTCAAAATCTTTAGAATAGGACTGATTAAAAGTTTCATTTTTTGGGTCAATGCTTGCTGCCAAATTTTCATATCCTTTATTTTTAGATATAGTTGGTATATAGAAAAACAAGTAGTAGACCTGGTATTAGCAACATTAGAACTTTGAGTTAAGTACCTTCTTTGTTATAACCCACTGCACCTTTGTTCTATAGAGATGTAACTTTAATGCTTTAAGGAGATGCAGATTAAAGAAAAACACTTCAGGGGAAACAAAATTAACATTCATTAAGGAAGAGAGCCAAAAAGTGTTAACAAGCCTCTTGGCCAGAAGATAATGTAAATCACCTGAGACCTTTTGTATACAAAATGATATACAGAAAGAATCTGGATTGCGAACACTACATAATTTTGTGTTATCCATTGATCTCCATGTTTTATCAAAAGTATAAAAGACCTTCTGAACAATAAAGGAGGAGGCCAGGGGCCGGGGGCCAATTTCTCGGACCAGATTCTCGAACTAGTCTCTCAGCCTGGTTTCTTGGGACTCTGGCTCCCCCCGTGTCTTTCTCTCTCTTTCTTCTTCTCTACCTTTCCTTCTCTCTGCTCTTTACTTTAACTTCAGGCTGAATCTCCACCTGGAGTGCGGAGGCTCGCCAGGTCTACTTACTTGCCCTGGCTGTTAAGACCCGCACGAAAAGGGAGCTTAAGGCGAGGCACCCTTAGATATTCAAGCGGCCGCGGTGGCCCAACGTAGGTGGTGCAAATTCCTTGTCTGGAATTTTATTGGCCGTCCGTGTAAACCAAGCTATTCAGCCCTCTTACTCCACTTAATCTTCTTACTATACTATAGTTTCCTAATGTAATCTTACATTAATAAATAAACAAGTCTTTCCACCCCAATGCCGTCCACCCTTCGAATTCCCTGGATCCACCGGGGCTGGACCCCGGCATAAGACCTTGAGTGAAGTCGGTGCCGGAACCTGAGGATTCCTCTCCAGTGCTGACATGGATCTTGGGGTACTTCCTGAGTCTCCCCAGGGGAGTCAGTCCTCGTCTCGAGTGGGGGCATGCAAGTGCGCTTTCCTCCCGAGCTGTAGCAGCAGTGTCACGCTTCCCCTTGCGTGGACCAAGGGATCTGTGGCTTTCCCTCGAGTCTTTCCCACGAGGCTTTCCCACAGCGCTGTCCCACGTGTCCCGGTGGTGTGAGTCGATCCTCGGCGTGAAAGCCGAGGCAGTGCAGGGAAAACAGGTTCCTGTGGAACGGACTGAGATATCTGGGGGAGTCTTGGAATGGTGGCACGACCCTGCAGTTCCTCTCCCCTTTCCTTTGGAGAGCGCCTCCTCTTGAGATGCGATGGGAATGCCGGGAATTCTTTCCGGACCAAGCAGGGAAAGGATCCGTCCTCTCGAGCTACGAGCCGGAAACGGAGCTCCTCTGGATGTGGCCGGGACCCTCGTGCTTCCTCTTGAGTGGAGACGGGTATGTCGGGGAACTTCTTGAGTTGCAGCATGGCTGTGAAAGACTCTTTGGAAGTTCCAGAGGTCACGTGTGATTAGCCTCGAGACACCTCAGTGGAAACGGGCCTCATCTCGCCTGGAGGGGAGAACCTCCTGGATTTTACCGAGTTGCGGCAGGTGCTCTCGACTTACGACGGGGACCTCATGGACCCGCTTTGGTGACCTCAGTAAAGGCCAGTCCCCATGCGAGTTGCTAGAGGGCCTGTCGCTGTTCCTCTCCCGTCGATGCCAGGGCCTAAGACCTTGTGTGGAGTCGGGGCCGGAACCTGAAGATTCCTCTCCAGGGCTGACATGCATCTTGAGGTGCTTCTGGAGTCTCCCCAGGGGAGTCAGTCCTCGTCTCGAGTGGGGGCATGCACGTGCGCTTTCCTCCCGTACTGTAGCAGCAGTGTCACGCTTCCCATCGCGTGGATCAAGGGATCTGTGGCTTTCCCTCGAGGCTTTCAGACGAGGCTTTCCCACAGGGCTCTCCCACGTACCACCGCGATCCTCGCCTCTGCCACCGCGATCCTCGCCGTGCAAGTAGAAGCAGTGCAGGGAAAACAGGATCCTCTGGAATGGACTGAGACATCTGGGGGACTCTTGGAATGGTGGCACGACCCATGAGTTCCTCTCGCTTTTCCTGTGCAGCGCGCCTCCTCTTGAGATGCGTCGGAAACGTCGGAAATTCTTTCCCGAGGAAGCAGAGAAGGATCCCTCATCTCGAGCTTGGAGGAGGAAACGGAGCTCCTCTGGAGGTGGCCGGACCCTCTGCTTCCTCTGGAGTGGAGACGGGTATGTCGGGGAAATTCTTGAGTTGTAGCAAGGGTGTGTAGGACCCTTTGGAAGTTCCAGAGTTTAGGCGTGATTACTCTCCGAGACGCCGCAGAGAAAATGGGGCCTCATCTCGACTGAAGCAGAGAACCTCCTGGATTTTCTCGAGTTGCGGCAGGTGCTCTCAACATACGACCGTGACCTCAGGGACAGTGTAGCAGGTGTGTCACGCTTCCCGTCGCGGGGATCAAGGGATCTGTGGCTTTCCCTCGAGGCTTTCCCACGAGGCTTTCCCACAGGGCTGTCCCACGTGCCACCATGGTGTGAGTCGATACTAGGCGTGAAAGTCGAGGCAGTGCTGGGAAAACAGGTTCCTCTGAAATGGACTGACACATCTGGGGGACTCTTGGAATGGTGGCACGACCCTGGAGTTCCTCTCGCCTTTCCTATTGAGAGCCCTTACTCTTGAGATGTCACGGGAACGCCGAAACATCTTTCCTGACTAAGCAGGATAGCATCCCTCATCTCAAGCTGCCAGGCGGAAACGAGGTTCCTCTGGATGTGGGCGGGACCCCTCGTGCTTCCTCTCTAGTGGAGACGGGTATGTCGGGGAACTTCTTGAGTTGCAGCAAGGACCCTTTTGAATTTCCAGAGTTTAGGTGTGATGAGCCTCCAGACGCCTCAGAGGAAATGGGCCTCATCTCGCCTGGAGGGGAGAACCTCCTGGATTTTCTAGAGTTGGGCAGGGTCTCTCGAGTTAAGACGGGGACCTCAGGGACCCGCTCTGGTGGCCTCAGGAAAGGCCAGTGCCCATGGGAGTTGCAAGGGGGCCTTTCGGGATTCCTCTCCCGTCGATGTTGGGGCCTAAGACCTTGTGTGGAGTCGGGGCCGGAACCTGAGGATTCCTCCCCAGTGCTGACATGGGTTTTGGCGTATTTCTGGAGTCTCCCCTGGGGAGTCAGTGCTCATCTCGTGTGGGTGCATGCACGTGAGCTTTCCTCACGAACTGTAGCAGTAGTGTCACACTTCCCGTCGCATGGATCAAGGGATCTGTGGCTTTCCCTCGAGGCTTTCCCACGAGGATTTTCCTCAGGGCTGTCCCACGTGCCACCGTGGTGTGAGTCGATCCTCGGCTTGAAAGTCGAGGCAGTGCCGGGAAAACAGGTTTCCCTGGAATTGACAGAGACATCTGGGGGACTCTGGGAATGGCGGAAGGACCCTGGAGTTTCTCTCGCCTTTCCAGTGGAGAGGGCCTCCTCTTGAGATGTGACTGGAACGCCGGGAATGCTTTCCAGACCACGCAGGGAAAGGATCCCTTCTCTCGAGCTATGAGGTGGAAACGGTGCTCCTCTGAAAGTGGGCGGGAAGATGTTGATACTCTCGAGTGGAGACGGGTATGTCGGAGAACTTCTTGAGTTGCAGCAAGGGTGTGAAGGACCCTTTGGAAGTTCCAGAGGTTAGGTGTGATTAGCCTCGAGACGCCTCAGCGCAAATGGGCCTCATCTCGCCTTTAAGGACGCCAAGATCCATGTCAGCACTGGAGAGGAATCCTCAGGTTCCGGCACCCACTCCACACAAGGTCTTAGGCCACGGCATCGACGGGAGAGGAATCCCGAGAGGCCCCCGAGCAACTCGCATGGGGAATGGCCTTTCCTGAGGCCACCAGAGCGGGTCCCTCAGGTCCCCGTCTTAAGTCGAGATCACCTGTCAAAACTCGAAAAAAACCAGGAGGTTCTCCCCTCCAGGCGAGATGAGGCCCATTTCCCCTGAGGCGACTCGAGCCTAATTACACCTAAACCTCTGGAATTTCCAAAGGGTTCTTCACACCCTTGCTGCAACTCAAGAAGTTCCCCGACATACCCGTCTCCACTCGAGAGGAAGCACGAGAGTCTCGCCCACATCCAGAGGAGCCCCGTTTCCGCCTCACAGCTAGACAGGAGGTATCCTTTCCCTGCGTCATCGGGAAAGAATTCCCGGTCTTCCCTTCACAACTCAAGAGGAGGCGCTCTCACAGGAAAGGTGAGAGGAACTCCCTGGTCGTGCCACCATTCCCAGAGTACCCCAGATATCTCAGTCCATTCCAGGGAAACCTGTTTTCCCTGCACTGCCTCGACTTACAAGCTGAGGATCGACTCACAGCACGGTGGCACGTGGGACAGCCCTGTGAGAAAGCCTCGTGAGAAAGCCTCATGGGCAAGCCTCGAGGGAAAGCCACTGATCCCTTGATCCACTCGACGGGAAGAATGACACTGCTGCTACAGCTCGGGAGGAAAGCGCTCTTCAATGCCCCCACTCGAATGAGGACTGACTCCCCTGGGGAGACTCCCGAAGTACCCCAAGATCCATGTCAGCACTGGAGAGGAATCCTCAGGTTCCAGGACCGACCCACACAAGGTCTTAGGCCCCGGCATCGACGGGAGAGGAATCCCGAGAGGCCACCGTGCAACTCGCATGGGGACTGGCCTTTCCTGCAGCCATCAGAGCGGGTCCCTGAGGTCCCCGTCGGAAGTCGAGAGCACCTGCCGCAACTTGAGAAAATCCAGGAGGTTCTCCCTCCAGGCGAGATGAGGCGCATTTCCGCTGAGGCCCCTAGAGGCTAATTGCACCTAACATCTGGAACTTCCAAAAGGTCCTTCACACCCTTTCTGCAACTGAATAAGTTCCCCGACATACTCGCCTCCACTCGAGAGGAAGCACGAGAGTCGCGCCCACATCCAGAGGAGCCCCGATTTCGTCTCATAGCTCGAGAGGAGGGATCATTTCCCTGCGTGGTCGGGAAAGAATTCCCGGCGTTCCCGTCGCATCTCAAGAGGAGGCGCTCTCCACAGGAAAGTTGAGAGGAACTCTAGAGTCTGGCCACCATTCCCAGAGTGCCCCAGTTGTCTCAATCCATTCCCTGCACTACCTCGACTTTCAAGCCGAGGATCGACTCACACAACGGCGGCATCAGGGACAGCCCTGTGGAAAGCCTCGTGGGAAAGCCTCCTGGGAAAGCCTTGAGGGAAACCACAGAACCCTTGATCCACTCGAATTGAAGCATGACACTGCTGCTACAGCTCGGGAGGAAAGGGCACGTGCATGCCCCAACTCGAGACGAGGACTGACTCCCCTGGGGAGACTCCAGAATTACACCAAGTTCCATGTCAGCACTGGAGAGAAATCCTCAGGTTCCGGTACCGACTCCACACAAGGTCTTAGGCCCCGGCATTGACGGGAGAGGAATCCCGAGAGGCCCCTGAGCAACTCGCATGGGGACTGGCCATTCCTGAGGCCACCAGAGCGGGTCCTTGAGGTCTCCTTCGTAAGTCGAGAGCACCTGCCGCAACTCGAGAAAATCCAGGAGGTTCTCCCCTCCAGGAGAGATGAGGCCCATTTCCGCTGAGGCGTCTCGAGGCTAATCACACCTAACCTCTGGAACTTCCAAAGGGTCCCTCACACCCTTGCTGCAACTCAAGAAGTTCCCCGACATACCCGTCTCCACTCGAGAGGAAGCACGAGAGTCCCGCCCACATCCAGAGGAGCCCCGTTTCTGTCTCCTAGCTCGAGAGGAGGGATCCTTTCCCTGCCTGGTTGGGAAAGAATTCCCGGTGTTCCCGTCGCATCTCAAGAGGTGGCGCTCGCCACAGGAAAGGCGAGAGGAACTCCAGGGTCGTGTCACCATTCACTGAGTCCCCCAGATGTCTCATTCCATTCCAGGGAAACCTGTTTTCCCTGCACTGGCTCGACTTTCAAGCCGAGGATCGACTCACACCACGGTGGCACGTGGAACAGCCCTGTCGGAAAGCCTCGTTGGAAAGCCTCGTGTGAAAGCCTCGCGTTAAAGCCACAGATCCCTTGATCCAAGCGAAGGGAAGAGCCACACTGCTGCTACAGCTTGGAGGGAAGCGTACGTGCATGCCCCCACTCGAGACGAGGACTGACTCCCCTGGGGAGACTCCAGAAGTACCTCAAAATCCATGTCAGCTCTGGAGAGGAATCCTCAGGTTCGGCACCCGAATCCACACAAGATCTTAGGCCACGGCATCGACGGGAGAGGAATCCTGAGAGGCCCCCGAGCAACTCACATGGGGACTGGCCTTCCCTGAGGCCACCAGAGCGGGTCCCTGAGGTCCCCGTCGTAAGTCAAGAGCACCTGCCGTAACTCGAGAAAATCCAGGAGGTTCTCCCCTCCAGGCGAGATAAGGCCCATTTCCGCTGAGGCGTCTTGAGGCTAATCACATCTAACATCTGGTACTTCCAAAGGGTCCCTCACACCCTTGCTGCAACTCAAGAAGTTCCCCGACATACCCGTCTCCACTCGAGAGGAAGCACGAGAGTCCCGCCCACATCCAGAGGAGCCACATTTCCGCCTCCTAACTCGAGAGGTGGGATCCTTTCCCTGCGTGGTGGGGAAAGAATTCCCCGCGTTACCGTCGCTTCTCAAGAGGAGGCGCTCTCAACAGGAAAGGCGAGAGGAACTCCAGAGTCGTGCCACCATTCCCAGAGTCCCCCAGATGTCTCAGCCCATTCCAGGGAAACCTGTTTTCCCTGCTTTGCCTCTACTTTCAAGCCGAGGATCGACTCACACCATGGTGGTTCGTGGACAGCCCTGTGGGAAAGCCTCGTTGGAATGCCTCCTGGGAAGGACTCGAGGGAAAGCCACAGATCCCTTGATCCACGCGAAGGGAAGTGCGACACTGCTGCTACAGCTCGGGAGGAAAGCGCACGTGCATGCCCCGACTCGATACAAGGACTGACTCCCCTGGGGAGACTCCAGAAGTACCCCAAGATCCATGTCAGCACTGGAGAGGAATCCTCAGGTTCCGGCACCGACTCCTCACAAGGTCTTAGGGCCCAGCATCGACGGGAGAGGAATTCCGAGAGGCCGCCTAGCAACTCGCATAGGGACTGGCCTTTCCTGAGTCCACCAGAGCGGGTCCCCGTGGTCCCGGTCGTAAGTCGAGAGCACCTGCCGCAACTCGAGAAAATCCAGGAGGTTCTCCCCTCCAGGCGAGATGAGGCCCATTTCCGCTGAGGCGTCTCGAGGCTAATCACATCTGATATCTGGAACTTCCAAAGGGTCCTTCACACCCGTACTGCAACTCAAGAAGTTCCCCGACATACCCTTCTCCACCCGAGAGTAAACACGAGAGTCCCGCCCACATCCAGAGGAGCCCCGTTTCCGCCTCCTAGCTCGAGAGGAGGGATCCTTTCCCTGCGTGGTGGGGAAAGAATTCCCCGCGTTCCAGTCGCTGCTCAAGAGGAGGCGCTCTCCACAGGAAAGGCGAGAGGAACTTCAGAGTCGTGCCACCATTCCCAGAGTCCCCCAGAAGTCTCAGTCCATTCCAGGGAAACCTGTTTTCCCTGCACTGCTTCTACTGTCAAGCCGAGTGTCCACTCACACCTCGGTGGCACGTGGGACTGCCCTGTGGGAAAGACTCGTGGGAAAGCCTCGTGGGAAAGCCTCGTGGGAAAGCCTCGAGCGAAAGCCACAGATCCCCTGATCCACTCGAAGGGAAGAGCGACACTGCTGCTACAGCTCGGGAGGAAAGCGTAGTTGCATGCTCTCACTCGAGACGAGGACTGACTCCCCTGGGGAGACTTCAGAAGAACCCCAAGATCCATGTCGGCACTGGAGAGGAATCCTCAGGTTCCAGCACCGACTGCCACACAAGGTCTTAGGCACCGGCATCGACGGGAGAGGAATCCCGAGAGGTCCCCGAGCCACTCGCATGGGGACTGGCCTTTCCTGAGGCCACCAGTGCGGGTCCCTGAGGTCCCCGTCGTAAGTCGAGAGCACCTGCCACAACTTGAAAAAATCCAGGAGGTTCTCCCCTCCGGGCGAGATGAGGCCCATTTCCGCTGAGGCGTCTCGAGGCTAATCACACCTAAACTCTGGAACTTCCAAGGGGTCCTTCACACTCTTGCTGCAACTCAAGAAGTTCCCCGACATACCCGTCTCCACTTGAGAGCAAGCACGAAAGTCCCGCCCACATCCAGAGGAGCCCCATTTCCGCCTTCTAGCTCAAGAGGAGGGATCCAATCCCTGGGTGGACGGGGAAGAATTACCCGGCGTTCCCTGTCGCATCTCAAGAGGAGGCGCTCTCCACAGGAGAGGCGAGAGGACCTCCAGGGTCGTGCCACAGTTAATAGAGTCCCCCAGAAATCGCAGTCCATTCCAGGGAAACCTGTTTTCCCTGTCCTACCTCAACTTTCAAGCCGAGGATCGACTCACACCACGGTGGCACGTGGGACAGCCCTGTGGGAAAGCCTCGTGGTAAAGCCACGAGGGAAAGCCACAGATTCCTTGATCCACGCGAAGGGAAGCGTGACCCTGCTGCTACAGCTCGGGAGGAAAGCGCACGTGCATGCCCCCCTCGACACGAGGACTGACTCCCCTGGGGAGACTCCAGAAATAGCCCAAGATCCATGTCAGCACTGAAGAGGAATCCTCAGGTTCCGGGCACCGACTCCACACAAGATCTTAGGCCACGGCATCAACGGGAGAGGAATCCCGAGAGGCCCCCGAGCAACTCGTATGGGGACTGGCCTTTCCTGAGGCCACCAGAGCGGATCCCTGAGGTCCCCATCGTAAGTCGAGGGCACCTGCCGAAACTCGAGAAAATCCAGGAGGTTCTCCCCTCCAGGCGAGATGAGGCCCTTTTCCGCTGAGGCGTCTCGAGGTTAATCACATCTAACATCTGGAACTTCCAAAGGGTCCTTCACACCCTTGCTGCAACTCAAGAAGTTCCTGACATACCCGTCTCCACTCTAGAGGAATCAGGAGAGTCCCGCCCACATCCAGAGGAGACCCGTTTCCTCCTCCTAGCTCGAGAGGAGGGATCCTTTCCCTGTGTTGTCGGGAAAGAATTCCAGGCATTCCCGTTGCATCTCAAGAGGAGGTGCTCTCCACAGGAAAGGCGAGAGGAACTCCAGGGTCGTGCCACCATTCCCAGAGTACCCCAGATATTTCAGTCCATTTCAGGGAAACCTGTTATCCTTGCACTGCCTCGACTTTCAAGCCAAAGGATCGACTCACTCCACGGTGGCACGTGAGACAGCCCTGTGGGAAAGCCTCGTGTGAAAGCCTCGAAGGAAAGCCACACATCCCTTGATCCACGCGAAGGGAAGCGTGACCCTGCTGCTACAGCTTGGGAGGAAAGGCCACGTGCATGCCCCCTCTCGAGACGATGACTGACTCCCGTGGGGAGAGTACAGAAGTACCACAATATCCATGTCAGCACTGGAGAGGAATCCTCAGGCTCCGGCACCAACTCCACACAAGGCTTGGGATCCGGCATCGACGGAGAGGAATCCCGAGAGGCCCCTGAGCAACTCGCATGGGAACTGGCCTTTCCTGAGGCAACCAGAGCGGGTCCCTGAGGTCCAGTCGTAAGTCGAGAGCACCTGCCGCAACTCGAGGAAATCCAGGAGGTTCACCCCTCCAGGCGAGATGAGGCCATTTCCACTGAGGAGTCTCGAGGCTAATGACACCTAACCTCTGGAACGTCCAAAGGGTCCTTTCCACACCCTTGCTCAACTCAAATGAAGTTCCCTGACATATACCCTCTCTCACTGAGAGGAAGTTACGGAGAGTCGCCCACACATCAGAGTGAGCCCCGTTCTTGCTCCTAGCTCGCCGAAGGAGGGTATCCTTTCCTGCGTTGATCGGGAATAATTACCGGCGTTCCCCCGTCGCATCTCAAGAGGAGGCGCTTCTCTCACAGGCAAGGCGAGAGGACTCCAGGGTCATAAGCTAGCCATTCCCAGAGTCGCCCCAGGATAGTCTCAGTCCATTACAGGAAACCTGTTTTCGCCTGTACTTGCCTCGACTTTCCAAGGCCGAGGATTGACTCACGACCGACGGTGGGCCGTGGACAGCCTGTGGGATAGCCTGCATGGGAAAGCTCGGGGAGAAAGCCTGGAGGGAAAGTCCCAGATCCCTCATCCACGGCGTAAGGGAAGCTTCGACTCAGTGCTGTAGCTACGTCGGTGGAAACTGCACGTGCATGCCGCCACACGAGATCGAGACTGACTCTGGGGAGACTCCACCAGAGTCGCCAGATCCATTTCCGTACTGGAGAGGTATCTCAGGTTGGGCACC
>NW_017216296.1:0-13289 GCF_001704415.2 Capra hircus
GTCACATTTCAAGAGGAGGCACTCTCCACAGGAAAGGCGAGAGGAACTCCAGGGTCGTGCCACCATTCCCAGAGTCCCCCAGATGTCTCCGTCCATTCCAGGGAAACCTGTTTTCCCTGCACTGCTTCGGCTTTCAAGCCGAGGATTGACACACACTACGGTGGCACGTGGGACAGCCCTGTGGGAAAGCCTCGCTGGGAAAGCCTCTTTGGAAAGCCTCGTGGGAAAGCCTCGAGGGAAAGCCACAGATCCCTTAATCCATGCGAAGGGAAGCGCGACACTGCTGCTACAGCTCCGGAGGAAAGCGTACGTGCATGCCCCCACTCGAGACGAGGACTGTATCCCCTGGGGAGACTCCAGAAGTACCCCAAGATCCACGTCAGCACTGGAGAGGAATCCTCAGGTTCCGGCACCCACTCCACACAAGATCTTAGGCCCCAGCATCGACGGGAGAGGAATCCTGAGAGGCCCCCGAGCAACTCGCATGGGGACTGGCCTTTCCTGAGGCCACCAGAGCGGGTCCCTGAGGTCCCCGTTGTAAGACGAGAGCACCTGCCGCGACTCGAGAACATCCAGGAGGTGCTCCCCTCCAGGCGAGTTGAGGCCCATTTCCGCTGAGGCGTCTCGAGGCTAATCACACCTAACTTCTGGAACTTCCAAAGGGTCCTTCACACCATTGTTGCAACTCAACAAGTTCTCCGACATACCCGTCTCCACTCGAGAGGAAGCACGAGAGTCCTGCCCACATCCAGAGGAGCCCCGTTTACGCCTCCTAGCTCGAGAGGAGGGATCATTTCCCTACGTTGTCGGGAAAGAATTCCCGGCGTTCCCGTCGCATCTCAAGAGGAGGCGCTCTCCACAGGAAAGGCGAGAGGAACTCCAGGGTCGTGCCACCATTCCCAGAGTCAACCAGATGTCTCCGTCCATTCCAGGGAAACCTGTTTTCCCTGCACTGCCTCGACTTTCAAGCCGAGGATCGACTCACACCACGGTGGCACGTGGGACAGCCCTGTGGGAAAGCCTCGTGGGAAACCCTCGTGGGAAAGCCTCGAGGGAAAGCCACAGATCCGTTTATCCACGCGAAGGGAAGGGTGACACTTCTGCTACAGCTCGTGAAGAAAGCCCACGTGCATGCCCCCACTCGAGACGAGGACTGACTCCCCTGGGGAGACTCCAGAAGTACCCCAAGATCCATGTCAGCACTGGAGAGGAATCCTCAGGTTCCGGCACCGACTCCACACAAGGTCTTAGGCCCTGGCATCGATGGGAGAGGAATCCCGAGAGGCCCCCGAGCAACTCGCAAGGGGACTGGCCTTTCCCGAGGCCACCAGAGCGGGTCCCTGAGGTCCCCGTCCTAAGTCGAGAGCACCTGCCGCAACTCGAGAAAATCCAGGAGGTTCTCCCCTCCAGGCGAGATGAGGCCCATTTCCGCTGAGGCGTCTCGAGGCTATTCTCACCTAAACTCTGGAACTTCCAAAGGGTCCTTCACACCCTTGCTCCAAATCAAAAGTTCCGCGAGATTCCCGTCTCCACTCGAGAGGGAGCACGAGAGTCCCGCCTACATCCAGAGGAGCCCTTTTCCTCCTCCTAGCCCGACAGGAGGGATCCTTTCCTTGCGTGTTCGGAAAAGAATTCCCGGCGTTCCCGTCACATCTCAAGAGGGGGCGCTTTACACAGGAAAGGCGAGAGGAAATCCAGGGTCTTGCCACCATTCCTAGAGTCCCCCAGATGTCTCAGTCCATTCCAGGGAAGCCTGTTTCCCAGGCACTGCCTCGACTTTCAAACCGAGGATCGACTGACACCACTGTGGCACGTGGGACATCACTGTGGGAAATCCTCGTGGGAAAGCCTGGTGCGAAAGCGTCGTGGGAAAGTGTCGTGGGAAAGCCTCGAGGGAAAGCCACAGATCCCTTGATCCTCTCGAAGGGAAGCTCAACACTGCTGCTACAGCTCGGAGGAAAGTGCACGTGCATGCCCCCACTTGAGACGAGGACTGAATCCCCTGGGGAGACTCCAGAAGTACCCCAAGATAAAAGTCAGCAATGGAGAGGAATCCTCAGGTTTTGGCACAGACTCCACACAAGATCTTAGGTCCCGGCATCAACGGGAGAGGAATCCCGATAGGCCCATGAGCAACTCGCATGGGGACTGGCCTTTCGTGAGGCCACAAGAGTGGGTCCATGATGTCCCCGTCGTAAGTCGAGAGCACCTGCCGCAACTCGAGAAAATCCAGGAGGTTCTCCTCTCCTGGCGAGATGAGGCCCATTTCCGCTGAGGCGTCTCGAGGCTAATCACACCTAAACTCTGGAACTTCCAAAGGGTCCTTCACACCCTTGCTGCAACTCAAGAACTTCCCCAACATGCCCGTCTCCACTCGACAGGAACCACGAGAGTCCCGCCCACATCCAGAGGAGCCCCGTTTCCGCCTCCTTGGTAGAGAGGAGGGATACTTTCCCTGCGTTGTCGGGAAAGAATTCCTGGATTTCCCATGGCATGTCAAGAGGAGGCGCTCTCCACAGGAATGGCGAGAGGAACTCCAGGGTCGTGCCATCATTCCCAGAGTCCACCAGATGTCTCAGTCCATTCCAGGGAAACCTGTTTTCCCTGCACTGCCTCGACGTTCAAGCCGAGGATCGACTCACACCATGGTGGCACGTGGGACAGCCCTGTGGGAAAGCCTCGTGGGAAAGCCTCGTGGAAAAGCCTCGAGGGAAAGCCACAGATCCCTTGATCCACGGGAAGGGAAGCGTGACACTGCTGCTACAGCTCGGGAGGAGAGCGCACGTGCATGCCCCCACTCGGGACGAGGACTGACTCCCCTGGGGAGACTTCCAGATGTACCCCAAGATCCATGTCAGCACTGGAGAGGAAGTCTCAGGTTCCGGCACCGACTCCACACAAGGTCTTAGACCCCGGTATCGAAGGGAGAGGAATCCCGAGAGGCCCCCGAGCAACTCGCATGGGGACTGGCCTTTCCTGAGGCCACCACAGCGGGTCCCTGAGGTCCCCGTCGTAAGTCGAGAGCACCTGCCGCAACTCGAGAAAATCCAGGAGGTTCTTCCCTCCAGGCGAGATGAGGCCCATTTCCGCTGAGGCGTCTCGAGGATAATCACACCTAACCTCTGGAACTTCCACAGGGTCCTTCACACCCTTTCTGCAACTCAAGAAGTTCCCCGACATACCCGACTCCACTTGAGAGGAAGCACGAGAGTCCCGCCCACATCCAGAGGAGCCCCGTTTCCGCCTCCTAGCTCGAGAGGAGGGATCCTTTCCCTGCGTGGTCGGGAATGAATTCCCGGCGTTCCCGTTGCATCTCAAGAGGAGGCGCTCTCCACAGGAAAGGCCAGAGGAACTCCTGGGTCGTGCCACCATTCCCAGAGACCCCTGGATGTCTCAGTCCATTCCAGGGAAAACTGTTTTCCCTGCACTGCCTCGACTTTCAAGCCGAGGATGGACTCACACCACGGTGTCACGTGGGACAGCCCCGTGGGAAAGCCTCGTGGGAAAGCCTCGTGGGAAAGCCTCGTGGGAAAGCCTGGCGGGAAAGCCCCTGATCCCTTGATCCACCCGAAGGGAAGCGCGACACTGCTGCTAGAGCTCGGAAGGAAAGCGCACGTGCATGCACCCACTCGAGTAGAGGTCTGACTGCACTGGGAGACGCCAGAAGTCCCCCAAGATCCATGTCAGCACTGGAGAGGAATCCTCAGGTTCCAGCACCGACTCCACACAAGATCTTAGGCCCCGGCATCGACGGGAGAGGAATCACGAGAGGACCCAGAGCAACTCGCATGGGGACTGGCCTTTCCTGAGGCCACCACAGCGGGTCCCTGAGGTCCCCGTCGTAAGTCGAGAGCACCTGCCGCAACTCGATAAAATCCAGGAGGTTCTCCCCTCCAGGCGAGCTGAGTCCCATTTCCGCTGAGGCGTCTCGAGGCTAATCACACCTAACCTCTGGAACTTCAAAAGGTCCTTCACACCCTTGCTGCAACTCAAGAAGTTCCACGACATACCCGTCTCCACTCGAGAGGAAGCACGAGAGTCCCGCCCACATCCAGAGGAGCCCCGTTTCCGCCTCCTAGATCGAGGGAAGGGATCCTTTCCCTTCGTGGACGTGAAAGAATTCCCGGCGTTCCCATCGCATCTCAAGAGGAGGCGCTCTCCACAGGAAAAGCAACAGGAATTCCAGGGTCGTGCCACCATTCCCAGAGTCCCCCAGATGTCTCAGTCCATTCCAGGGAAACCTGTTTTCCCTACACTTCCTCGACTTTCAACCCGAGGATCGACTCACACCACGGTGGAACGTGGGACAGCCCTGTGTGAAATCCTGGTGGGAAAGCCAAGAGGGAAAGCCACAGATCCCTTGATCCACGCGAAGGGAAGCGTGACACTGCTGCTACACCTCGGCAGGAAAGCGCACGTGAATGCCCCAACTCGTGACGAGGACTGACTCCCCTGGGGAGACTCCAGAAGTATCCCAAGATCCATGTCAGCACTGAAGAGGAATCCTCAGGTTCTGCCACCCACTCCACACAAGATCTTAGGCCCCGGCATCGTCGGGAGAGGAATCCCGAGCGGCCCCCATGCAACTCGCATGGGGACTGGCCTTTCCTGAGGCCACCAGAGCGGGTCCCTGAGGTCCCCGGCATAAGTCGAGAGCACCTGCCAGAACTCGAGAAAATCCAGGAGGTTCTCCCCTCCAGGCGAGATGAGGCCCATTTCCGCTGAGGCGTCTCGAGGCAAATCACACCTAACCTCTGGAACTTCCAAAGGTTACTTCACACCCTTGCTGCAACACAAGAATTTCCCTGACATACCCGTCTCCACTCGAGAGGAAGCACGAGAGTCCCGCCCACATCCAGAGGAGACCCGTTTCCCCCTCCTAGATCGAGAGGAGGGAACCTTCCCCTGCGTGGTCGGGAAAGAATTCCGGGCTTCCGTCGATCTCAAGCGGAGGCGCTCTCCACAGGAAAGGCGAGAGGAACTCCAGGGTCTTGCCAGCATTCCCAGAGTCCCCCAGATGTCTCAGTCCATTTCAGGGAAACCTGTTTTCCCTGCACTGCCTCGACTTTCAAGCCGAGGATCGACTCACACCACGGTGGCACGTGGGACAGCCCTGTGGGAAGGCCTCGTGGGAAAGCCTCGAGGGAAAGCCACAGATCCCTTGATCAACGCGAAGGGAAGCGTGACACTGCTGCTACAGCTCGGGAGGAGAGCGCACGTGCATGCCCCCACTCGGGACGAGGACTGACTCCCCTGGGGAGACTCCAGATGTACCCCAAGATCCATGTCAGCACTGGAGAGGAAGTCTCAGGTTCCGGCACCGACTCCACACAAGGTCTTAGACACCCGGTATTGAAGGGAGAGGAATCCCGAGAGGCCCCCGAGCAACTCGCATGGGGACTGGCCTTTCCTGAGGCCACCACAGCGGGTCCCTGAGGTCCCCGTCGTAAGTCGAGAGCACCTGCCGCAACTCGAGAAAATCCAGGAGGTTCTTCCCTCCAGGCGAGATGAGGCCCATTTCCGCTGAGGCGTCTCGAGGATAATCACACCTAACCTCTGGAACTTCCACAGGGTCCTTCACACCCTTTCTGCAACTCAAGAAGTTCCCCGACATACCCGACTCCACTCGAGAGGAAGCACGAGAGTCCCGCCCACATCCAGAGGAGCCCCGTTTCCGCCTCCTAGCTCGAGTGGAGGGATCCTTTCCCTGCGTGGTCGGGAAAGAATTCCCGGTGTTCCCGTTGCATCTCAAGAGGAGGCGCTCTCCACAGGAAAGGTCAGAGGAACTCCTGGGTCGTGCCACCATTCCCAGAGACCCCTGGATGTCTCAGTCCATTCCAGGGAAAACTGTTTTCCCTGCACTGCCTCGACTTTCAAGCCGAGGATGGACTCACACCACGGTGTCACGTGGGACAGCCCCGTGGGAAAGCCTCGTGGGAAAGCCTCGTGGGAAAGCCTGGCGGGAAAGCCCCTGATCCCTTGATCTACCCGAAGGGAAGCGCGACACTGCTGCTAGAGCTCGGAAGGAAAGCGCACGTGCATGCCCCCACTCGAGTAGAGGTCTGACTGCACTGGGAGACGCCAGAAGTCCCCCAAGATCCATGTCAGCACTGGAGAGGAATCCTCAGGTTCCGCCACCGACTCCACACAAGGTCTTAGGCCCCGGCATCGACGGAGAGGAATCCCGAGAGGCCCCCGAGCAACTCGCATGGGGACTGGCCTTTCCTGAGGCCACCAGAGCGGGTCCCTGAGGTCCCCGTCGTAAGTCGAGAGCACCTGCCGCAACTCGAGAAAATCCAGGAGGTTCTCCCCTCCAGGCGAGATGAGGCCCGTTTCCGCTGAGGCGTTTCGAGGCAAATCACACCTATCCTCTGGAACTTCCAAAGGGTCCTTCACACCCTTTCTGCAACTCAAGAAGTTCCCCGACATACCCGTCTCCAATTGAGTGGAAGCACGAGAGTTCCGCCCACATCCAAAGGAGCCCCGTTTCGGCCTCCTAGATCGAGTGGAGTGATACTTCCCCTGCGTGTTCGGGAACGAATCCCGGCGTTCCCGTCGCATCTCAAGAGGAACCGCTCTCCACAGGAAAGGCGAGAGGAACTTCAGGGTCGTGCCAGCATTCCCAGAGTCCCCCAGATGTCTCAGTCCATTCCAGGGAAAACTGTTTTCCCTTCACTGCCTCGACGTTCAAGCCGAGGATCGACTCACACCACGGTGGAACGTGGGACAGCCCTGTGGGAAGGCCTCGTGGGAAAGCCTCGAGGGAAAGCCACAGATCCCTTGATGCACGCGAAGGGAAGAGCGACACTGCTGCTACAGCTCGGGAGGAAAGCGCACGTGCATGCCCCCATTCGAGACGAGGACTGACTCCCCTGGGAAGACTCCAGAAGTACCCCAAGATCCATGTCAGCACTGGAGAGGAATCCTCTGGTTCCGGCACCGACTCCACACAAGGTCTTAGGCCCCGGCATCGACGGGAGAGGAATCCCTAGAGGACCCCGAGCAACTCGCATGGGGAGTGGCCTTTCCTGAGGCCACCAGAGCGGGTCCCTGAGGTCGCCGTCGTAAGTCGAGAGCACCTTCCGCCACTCGAGAAAATCCAGGAGGTTCTCCCGTCCAGGCGAGATGAGGCCCATTCCCGCTGAGGCGTCTCGAGGCTAATCACACCTAATCTCTGGAACTTCCAAAGGGTCCTTCACACCCTTGCTGCAACTCAAGAAGTTCAGCGACATACCCGTCTCCACTCGAGAGGAAGCACGAGAGTCTCGCCCACATCCAGAGGAGCCCCGTTTCCGCCTCCTAGCTCTAGAGGAGGGATCCTTTCCCTGCGTGGTTTGGAAAGAATTCCCGGCGTTCCCGACACATCTCAAGTGGAGGTGCTCTCCAGAGGAAAGGCGAGAGGAACTCCAGGGTTGTGCCACATTCCCAGAGTCCCCCATATGTGTCAGTCCATTCCAGGGTTAAACTGTTTTCCCAGCACTGCCTCGACCTTCAAGCCGAGGATCGACTCACACCACGGTGGCACGTGGGACCGCCCTGTGGGAAAGCCTCGTGGGAAAGCCTCGTGCGAAAGCCTCGAGGGAAAGCCACAGATCCGTTGATCCACGTGAAGGGAAGTGTGACACTTCTGCTACAGCACGTGAAGAAAGCCCACGTGCATGCCCCCACTCGAGACGAGGACTGACTCCCCTGGGGTGACTCCAGAAGTACCCCAAGATTCATGTCAGCACTGGAGAGGAATCCTCAGGTTCCGGCACCGGCTCCACACAAGGTCTTAGGCCCTAGCATCGATGGGAGAGGAATCCCGAGAGGCCCCCGAGCAACTCGCATGGGGACTGGCCTTTCCTGAGGCCACCAGAGCGGGTCCCTGAGGTCCCCGTCTTAAGTCGAGAGCACCTGCTGCAACTCGAGAAAATCCAGGAGGTTCTCCCCTCCAGGCGAGATGAGGCCCATTTCCGCTGAGGTGTCTCGAGGCTTTCACACCAAAACTCTGAAACTTCCAGAGGGTCTTTCACACCCTTGCTGCAACACAAGAAGTTCCCCGACATACCCGTCTCCACTCGAGAGGAAGCACGAGAGTCCCGCCCACATCCAGAGGATCCCCGTTTCCGCCTCATAGCTCGAGAGGAGGGATCCTTTCCCTGCGTGGTCGGGAAATAATTCCCGGCGTTCCCGTCACATTTCAAGAGGAGGCACTCTCCACAGGAAAGGCGAGAGGAACTCCAGGGTCGTGCCACCATTCCCAGAGTCCCCCAGATGTCTCCGTCCATTCCAGGGAAACCTGTTTTCCCTGCACTGCTTCGGCTTTCAAGCCGAGGATTGACACACACTACGGTGGCACGTGGGACAGCCCTGTGGGAAAGCCTCGTGGGAAAGCCTCTTTGGAAAGCCTCGTGGGAAAGCCTCGAGGGAAAGCCACAGATCCCTTAATCCATGCGAAGGGAAGCGCGACACTGCTGCTACAGCTCCGGAGGAAAGCGTACGTGCATGCCCCCACTCGAGACGAGGACTGTATCCCCTGGGGAGACTCCAGAAGTACCCCAAGATCCACGTCAGCACTGGAGAGGAATCCTCAGGTTCCGGCACCCACTCCACACAAGATCTTAGGCCCCAGCATCGACGGGAGAGGAATCCTGAGAGGCCCCGAGCAACTCGAATGGGGACTGGCCTTTCCTGAGGCCACCAGAGCGGGTCCCTGAGGTCCCCGTTGTAAGACGAGAGCACCTGCCGCGACTCGAGAAACATCCAGGAGGTGCTCCCCTCCAGGCGAGTTGAGGCCCATTTCCGCTGAGGCGTCTCGAGGCTAATCACACCTAACTTCTGGAACTTCCAAAGGGTCCTTCACACCATTGTTGCCAACTCAACAAGTTCTCCGACATACCCGTCTCCACTCGAGAGGAAGCACGAGAGTCCTGCCCACATCCAGAGGAGCCCCGTTTACGCCTCCTAGCTCGAGAGGAGGGATCATTTCCCTACGTTGTCGGGAAAGAATTCCCGGCGTTCCCGTCGCATCTCAAGAGGAGGAGCTCTCCACAGGAAAGGCGAGAGGAACTCCAGGGTCGTGCCACCATTCCCAGAGTCAACCAGATGTCTCCGTCCATTCCAGGGAAACCTGTTTTCCCTGCACTGCCTCGACTTTCAAGCCGAGGATCGACTCACACCACGGTGGCACGTGGGACAGCCCTGTGGGAAAGCCTCGTGGGAAACCCTCGTGGGAAAGCCTCGAGGGAAAGCCACAGATCCGTTTATCCACGCGAAGGAAGGGTGACACTTCTGCTACAGCTCGTGAAGAAAGCCCACGTGCATGCCCCCACTCGAGACGAGGACTGACTCCCCTGGGGAGACTCCAGAAGTACCCCAAGATCCATGTCAGCACTGGAGAGGAATCCTCAGGTTCCGGCACCGACTCCACACAAGGTCTTAGGCCCTGGCATCGATGGGAGAGGAATCCCGAGAGGCCCCCGAGCAACTCGCAAGGGGACTGGCCTTTCCCGAGGCCACCAGAGCGGGTCCCTGAGGTCCCCGTCCTAAGTCGAGAGCACCTGCCGCAACTCGAGAAAATCCAGGAGGTTCTCCCCTCCAGGCGAGATGAGGCCCATTTCCGCTGAGGCGTCTCGAGGCTATTCTCACCTAAACTCTGGAACTTCCAAAGGGTCCTTCACACCCTTGCTCCAAATCAAAAGTTCCGCGAGATTCCCGTCTCCACTCGAGAGGGAGCACGAGAGTCCCGCCTACATCCAGAGGAGCCCTTTTCCTCCTCCTAGCCCGACAGGAGGGATCCTTTCCTTGCGTGTTCGGAAAAGAATTCCCGGCGTTCCCGTCACATCTCAAGAGGGGGCGCTTTACACAGGAAAAGCGAGAGGAAATCCAGGGTCTTGCCACCATTCCTAGAGTCCCCCAGATGTCTCAGTCCATTCCAGGGAAGCCTGTTTCCCAGGCACTGCCTCGACTTTCAAACCGAGGATCGACTGACACCACTGTGGCACGTGGGACATCACTGTGGGAAATCCTCGTGGGAAAGCCTGGTGCGAAAGCGTCGTGGGAAAGTGTCGTGGGAAAGCCTCGAGGGAAAGCCACAGATCCCTTGATCCTCTCGAAGGGAAGCTCAACACTGCTGCTACAGCTCGGAGGAAAGTGCACGTGCATGCCCCCACTTGAGACGAGGACTGAATCCCCTGGGGAGACTCCAGAAGTACCCCAAGATAGAAGTCAGCAATGGAGAGGAATCCTCAGGTTTTGGCACAGACTCCACACAAGATCTTAGGTCCCGGCATCAACGGGAGAGGAATCCCGATAGGCCCATGAGCAACTCGCATGGGGACTGGCCTTTCGTGAGGCCACAAGAGTGGGTCCATGATGTCCCCGTCGTAAGTCGAGAGCACCTGCCGCAACTCGAGAAAATCCAGGAGGTTCTCCTCTCCTGGCGAGATGAGGCCCATTTCCGCTGAGGCGTCTCGAGGCTAATCACACCTAAACCTCTGGAACTTCCAAAGGGTCCTTCACACCCTTGCTGCAACTCAAGAACTTCCCCAACATGCCCGTCTCCACTCGACAGGAACCACGAGAGTCCCGCCCACATCCAGAGGAGCCCCGTTTCCGCCTCCTTGGTAGAGAGGAGGGATACTTTCCCTGCGTTGTCGGGAAAGAATTCCTGGATTTCCCATGGCATGTCAAGAGGAGGCGCTCTCCACAGGAATGGCCGAGAGGAACTCCAGGGTCGTGCCATCATTCCCAGAGTCCCCCAGATGTCTCAGTCCATTCCAGGGAAACCTGTTTTCCCTGCACTGCCTCGACGTTCAAGCCGAGGATCGACTCACACCATGGTGGCACGTGGGACAGCCCTGTGGGAAAGCCTCGTGGGAAAGCCTCGTGGAAAAGCCTCGAGGGAAAGCCACAGATCCCTTGATCCACCGGAAGGGAAGCGTGACACTGCTGCTACAGCTCGGGAGGAGAGCGCACGTGCATGCCCCCACTCGGGACGAGGACTGACTCCCCTGGGGAGACTTCAGATGTACCCCAAGATCCATGTCAGCACTGGAGAGGAAGTCTCAGGTTCCGGCACCGACTCCACACAAGGTCTTAGACCCCGGTATCGAAGGGAGAGGAATCCCGAGAGGCCCCGAGCAACTCGCATGGGGACTGGCCTTTCCTGAGGCCACCACAGCGGGTCCCTGAGGTCCCCGTCGTAAGTCGAGAGCACCTGCCGCAACTCGAGAAAATCCAGGAGGTTCTTCCCTCCAGGCGAGATGAGGCCCATTTCCGCTGAGGCGTCTCGAGGATAATCACACCTAACCTCTGGAACTTCCAAAGGGTCCTTCACACCCTTTCTGCAACTCAAGAAGTTCCCCGACATACCCGTCTCCACTCGAGAGGAAGCACGAGAGTCCCGCCCACATCCAGAGGAGCCCCGTTTCCGCCTCCTAGCTCGAGAGGAGGATCCTTTCCCTGCGTGGTCGGGAAAGAATTCCCGGCGTTCCCGTCGCATCTCAAGAGGAGGCGCTCTCCACAGGAAAGGCCAGAGGAACTCCTGGGTCGTGCCACCATTCCCAGAGACCCCTGATGTCTCAGTCCATTCCAGGGAAAACTGTTTTCCCTGCACTGCCTCGACTTTCAAGCGAGGATCGGACTCACACCACGGTGTCACGTGGGACAGCCCGTGGGAAAGCCTCGTGGGAAAGCCTCGTGGGAAAGCCTCGTGGGAAAGCTGGCGGAAAGCCACTGATCCCTTGATCCACCGCGAAGGGAAGCGCGACACTGCTGCTACGAGCTCGGGAGGAAAGCGCACGTGCATGCCCCCACTCGAGTACGAGGTCTGACTGCCACTGGGAGACGCCAAGAAGTACCCCCAAGATCCATGTCAGCACTGGAGAGGAATCCTCAGGTTCCAGCACCTACTCCACACAAGATCTTAGGCCCCGGCATCGACGGGAGAGGAATCCCCTAGAGGCCCCGAGCAACTCGCATGGGGACTGGCCTTTCCTGAGGCCAGCCAGAGCGGGTCGCTGTGGTCCCCGTCCTAGTCGAGGGCACCTGCCGACACTCGAGAAAATCCAGGAGGTTCCCCCATCCAGGCGAGATGAGGCCCATTTCCGCTGAGGTGTCTCGAGGCTAATCACACCTAACCTCTGAAACTTCCAAAGGGTCCTTCACACCCTTACTGCAACTCAAGTAGTTCCCCGACATGCCCGTCTCCATTCGAGAGGAAGCACCGACAGTCCCGCCCACATCCAGAGGAGCCCAGTGTCTGCCTCATAGCTCGAGAGGAGGGATCCTTTCCCTGCGTGCTCGGGAAATAATTCCCGGCGTTCCCATAGCATGTCAAGAAGAGGCGCTCTCCACAGGAAAGGCGAGAGGAACTCCAGGGTCGTGCCACCATTCCCAGAGTCCCCCACATGTCTCAGTCCATTCCAGGGAAACCTGTTCTCCCTGTAATTCCTCGACTTTCAAGCCCAGGATCGACTCACACCACGCTGGCACGTGGGACAGCCATGTGGGAAATCCTCGTGGGAAAGCCTTGTGGGAAAGCCTCGAGGGAAAGCCACAGATCCCTTGATCCACGCGAATAGAAGTGTGACATTGCTGCTACAGCTCGGGAGAAATGCGCTTATGCATGCCCCCACTGGAGACGAGGACTGACTCCCTTGGGGAGACTCCAGAAGTACCCCAAGATCCATGTCAGCACTGGAGAGGAATCCTCAGGTTCCGGCACCGACTCCACACAAGCTCTTAGGCCCCGGCATCGACGGGAGAGGAATCCCTAGAGGCCCCGGAGCAACTCGCATGGGGACTGGCCTTTCCTGAGGCCAAGCAGAGTGGGTCCCTGTGGTCCCCGTCCTAGGTCTAGAGCACCTGCTGACACTCGAGAAAATCCAGGAGGTTCCCCCATCCAGGCGAGATGAGGCCCATTTCCGCTGAGGCGTTTCGAGCTAATCACACCTAACCTCCTGGAACTTCCAAAGGGTCCTTCACGCCCTTGCTGCAACTCAAGAAGTTCCCCGACAAACCCGTCTCGACTCGAGAAGGAAGCACGAGAGTTCCACCCACATCCAGAGGAGCCCTGTTTCCGCCTCCCCTAGCTCGAGGTGAGGGGATCCTTTCCCTGTGTGGTCGGGAAAGAATTCCGGGCGTTCCCGTCGCATCTCAAGTGGAGGCGCTCTCCACAGGAAAGTCGAGAGGATCTCCATGGTCGTGCCACATTCCCAGAGTCCCCCAGATGTCTCAGTCCATTCCAGGGAAACCTGTTTTCCCTGCACTGCCTCGACTTTCAAACCGAGGATCGACTCACACCA
>NW_017216297.1:0-13289 GCF_001704415.2 Capra hircus
TTCTTGAGTTGCAGCAAGGTGTGAAGGACCCTTTATCTGTTTGGAGAGGTTAGGTGTGATTAACCTCGAGACGCCTCAGCGGAAATGGGCCTCATTTCGCCTGGAGGGGAGAACCTCCTGGATTTTCTCGAGTTGTGGCACGTGCTCTCTCGACTTACTACAGGGACCTCAGGGACCCAGTCTGGTGGCCTCAGGAAAGGCCAGTCCCCATGCGAGTTGCTCGGGGCCTCTCGGGATTCTCTGCCGTCGATGCTGGGGCCTAAGACCTTGTGTGGAGTCAGTGCCGGAACCTGAGGATTCCTCTCCCAGTGCTGACATGGACCTTGGGGTACTTCTGGAGTATCCCCAGGGGAGTCAGTCCTCGTCTCGAGTGGGGGCATGCACGTGCGCGTTTCCTCCCGAGCTGTTACAGCAGTGTCACGCTTCCCTTCGCTTGGATCAAGTGATCTGTGCTTTCCCTCGAGGCTTTCCCACGAGGCTTTCCCAAGAGGCTTTCCCACAGGGCTGTCCCACGTGCCACCGTGATGTGAGTCGATCCTCGGCTTGAAAGTCGAGGCAGTGCAGGGAAAACAGGTTTCCCTAAAAGGACTGAGACATCTGGGGACTCTGGGAATGTGGCACGACCCTGGAGTTCCTCTCGCCTTTCCTGTGGAGAGCGCCATCTCCTAAGATGCGACGAGAAAGCGGGGAATTCGTTCCACACCACGCAAGGAAAGGATCCTCCTCTCGAGCTAGGAGGCGGAAACGGGGCTCCTCTGGATGTGGGCGGGACTCTCGTGCTTCCTCTTGAGTGGAGACGGTGAAGTCGGGGAACTTCTTAAGTTGCAGCAAGGGTGTGAAGGACCCTTTGTAAGTTCCAGAGGTTAGGTGTGATTAGCCTCGAGACGCCTCAGCGGAAATGGGCCTCATCTCGCCTGGAGGGGAGAACCTCCTGGATCTTCTCGAGTTTGCGGCTGGTGCTCTCGACTTACGACGGGAATCTCAGGGACCCGCTCTGGTGGCCTCAGGAAAGGCCAGTTCCCATCCGAGTTGCTCGGGGGACTCTCGCATTCCTCTCCCGTCCATGCCGGGGCCTAAGACCTTTTGTGGAGTCGGTGCCCGAACCTGAGGATTCCTCCACTGCTGACATGGATCTTGGGGTACTTCTGGAGTCTCCCTAGGGGAATCAGTCCTCGTCTCGAGTGGGGCATGCACGTGCGCTTTCCTCCCGAGCTGTAGCAGCAGTGTCACGCTTCCCTTCGCGTGGATAAAGGGATCTGTGGCTTTCCCTCGAGTCTTATCCACAGTGCTGTCCCACGTTCCACCGTGGTGTGAGTCGATCCTCGACTGGAAAGTCGACGCAGTGCAGGGAAAACAGGATTCCCTGGAATGGACGGAGACATCTGGGGGACTCTGGCAATGGTGGCACGACCCTGGAGTTCCTCTCGCCTTTCCTGTGGAGAGCGCCTCCTCTTGAGATGCGACGGGAACGCCGGGATTTCTTTCGCCGACCACGCAGGGAAAGGATGACTCCTTCGAACTAGGAGGCGGAAACGGGGCACCTCTGGATGTGGGCGGGACTCTCGTGCTTCCTCTCGAGTGGAGACGGGTATGTCGGGGGACTTCTTGAGTTGCAGGCAAGGGTGTGAAGGATCCTTTGGAAGTTCCAGAGGTTAGGTGTGATTAGCCTCGAGATGCCTCAGCGGAAATGGGCCTCATCTCCCTGGAGGGGAGAACCTCCTGGATTTTCTCTAGTTGCGGCAGGTGCTCTCGACTTACGACGGGGACCTCAGGGACCCGCTCTGGTGGCCTCAGGGAAGGCCATTCCCCGTGCCAGTTTCTCGGGGGCCTCTTGGGATTCCTCTCCGGTCGATGCCGGTGCCTAAGACCTTGTGTGGAGTCGGTGCCGGAACCTGAGGATTCCTCTCCGGTGCTGATATGGATCTTAGGGTATTTCTGGAGTCTCCCCAGTGGAGGTAGTCCTCGTCTTGAATTGGGGCATGCACGTGCGATTTCCTCTCGAGCTGTAGCAGCAGTGTCACGCTTCCCTTCGCGTGGATCAAGGGATCTGTGGCTTTCCCTCGAGGCTTGCCCAGGAGGCTTTCCCACAGGGCTGTCCCACGTGCCACCGTGGTGTGAGTCGATCCTCGGCTTGAAAGTCGAGGCAGTGCAGGGAAAACAGGTTTCCCTGGAATGGACTGAGACATCTGGGGGACTCTGGGAATGGTGGCACGACCCTGGAGTTCCTCTCGCCTTTCCTGTGGAGAGCACCTCCTCTTGAGATGCGACGGAAACGCCGGGAATTCTTTCCCGACCACGCAGGGGAAGGATCCCTCCTCTCGAGCTAGGAGGCGGAAACGGGGCTCCTCTGGATGAGGGCGGGACTCTCGTGCTTCCTCTCGAGTGGAGACGGGTATGTCGGCGGAACTTCTTGAGTTGCAGCAAGGGTGTGAAGGACCCTTTGGAAGTTCCAGAGGTTAGGTGGTGATTAGGCCTCGAGACGCCTCAGCGGAAATTGGCCTCACCTCGCCTGGAGGGGAGAACCTCCTGGATTTTCTCGGAGTTGCGGCAGGTGCTCTCAACTTACGATGGGTACCTCACGGACCCGCTCTGGTGGCCTCAGGAAAGGCCAGTCCCCATGCGAGTTGCTCGGGGGCCTCTCAGGATTCCTCTCCCGTCGATGCCGGGGCCTGAGACTGCCGGGAGCCAGTGTGAGAAAGCCGCCCGTGACAAGGTTATGAGGAAGGAAGCTGCCATACGCAAGGCGTGCTCAGACTTCAGGGACCCCTCTGGAAATTTTTAAGCATGTACCCCAACAAAAATCTGCTGGTTTTTGTGCTCTGCTTTTTCACTCTTCTGACCTTTTCTGGAAAAAGTCAATTCAGCGCGTTAGTCTTCTGCATTTGAAAGAGTGTTTCAATCCAAAAACCCTCTGATGGCATTCTAGCCTGCCTGTAGGACTCGTACAGCTGCGCTTGTGATTGTTTGAGGCCTCCTGACCGCAGGAGGCACAGGAAGCTTAAAACATCCTAGGAATGCAGGAGCTTTCGAGGAGTCAAGATCTTTAGAATAGGACTGAATAAAAGTTTCATTTTTTGGGTCAATGCTTGCTGCCAAATTTTCATATCCTTTATTTTTAGATATAGTTGGTATATAGAAAAACAAGTAGTAGACCTGGTATTAGCAACATTAGATCTTTGAGTTAAGTACCTTCTTTGTTATAACCCACTGCACCTTTGTTCTATAGAGATGTAACTTTAATGCTTTAAGGAGATGCAGATTAAAGAAAAACACTTCAGGGGAAACAAAATTAACATTCATTAAGGAAGAGAGCCAAAAAGTGTTAACAAGCCTCTTGGCCAGAAGATAATGTAAATCACCTGAGACCTTTTGTATACAAAATGATATACAGTAAGAATCTGGGTTGTGAACGCTACATAATTTTGTGTTATCCATTGATCTCCATGTTTTATCAAAAGTATAAAAGGCCTTCTGAACAATAAAGGAGGAGGCCAGGGGCCGGGGGCCAGTTTTTCGGACCAGCTTCTCGAACTAGTCTCTCAGCCTGGTTTCTTGGGACTCTGGCTCCCCCGTGTCTTTCTCTCTCTTTCTTCTTCTCTACCTTTCCTTCTCTCTGCTCTTTACTTTAACTTCAGGCTGAATCTCCACCTGGAGTGCGGAGGCTCGCCAGGTCTACTTACTTGCCCTGGCTGTTAAGACCCACACGAAAGGGAGCTTAAGGCGAGGCACCCTTAGATATTCAAGCGGGCGCCGGTGGCCCAACGTAGATGGTGCAAATTCCTTGTCTGGAATTTTATTGGCCTTCCGGGTAAACCAAGCTATTCAGCCCTCTTCCTCCACCTAATCTTCTTACTACACTATAGTTTTCTAATCTAATCTTACATTAATAAATAAACAAGTCTTTCCACGGCAACGCCGTCCACCCTTCGAATTCCCTGGATCCACCGGGGCTGGACCCCGGCATAAGACCTTGTGTGGAGTCGGTGCCGGAACCTGAGGATTCCTCTCCAGTGCTGACATGGATCTTGGGGTACTTCTGGAGTCTCCCCAGGGGAGTCAGTCTTCGTCGTGATTGGGGGCATGCACGTGCGCTTTCCTCCCGAGCTGTAGCAGCAGTGTCATGCTCCCCTTCGCGTGGATCAAGTGATCTGTGGCTTTCCCACGAGGCTTCACACAGGGCTGTCCCACGTGCCACCGTGGTGTGAGTCGATCCTCGGCTTGAAAGTGGAGGCAGTGCATGGAAAACAGGTTTCCCTGGAATGGACTGAGACATCTGGGGGACTCTGGGAAAGCTGGCACGACCCTGGATTTCCTCTCGCCTTTTCTGTGGAGAGCACCTCCTCTTGAGATGCGACGGAAACGCCAGGAATTCTTTCCCGACCACGCAGGGAAGGGATCCCTCCTCTCGAGCTAGGAGGCCGAAACGGGGCTCCTCTGGATGTGGGCGGGACTCTCGTGCTTCCTCTCGAGTGGAGACGGGTATGTCGGGGAACTTCTTGAGTTGCAGCAAGGGTGTGAAGGACCCTTTCGAAGTTCCAGAGTTCAGGTGTAATTAGCCTTGAGACGTCTCAGCGGAAATGGGCCTCATCTCGCCTGGAGGGGAGAACCTCCTGGATTTTCTCGAGTTGCGGCAGGTGCTCTCGACTTACGAAGGGGACCTCAGGGACCCGATCTGGTGGCCTCAGGAAAGGCCAGTCCCCATGCGAGTTTTCGGGGGCCTCTCGGGATTCCTCACCCGTCGATGCTGGGGCCTAAGACCTTGTGTGGACTCGGTGCCGGAACCTGAGGATTCCTCTTCAGTGCTGACATGATCTTGAGGTACTTCTGGAGTTTCCCCAGGTGAGTCAGTCCTCGTCTCGAGTGGGGGCATGCACGTGCGCTTTCCTCCCGAGCTGTCGGAGCAGTGTCACGCTTCCCTTCGCGTGGATAAAGGGATCTGTGGCTTTCCCTCGAGGCTTTCCCAAGAGGCTTTTCCACGAGGCTTTCCCACAGGGCTGTCCCACGAGCCAACGTGGTGTGAGTCGATCCTCGGCTTGAAAGTCGAGGCAGTGCAGGGAAAACAGTTTTCCCTGGAATGGACTTGACATCTGGGGGACTTTGGGAATGGTGGCACGACTCTGGAGTTCCTCTTGCCTTTCCTGTGGAGAGCGACTCCTTTTGAGTTGCGACGGGAACACCGGGAATTCTTTCCCGACCACGCAGGGAAAGGATCCCTCCTCTCGAGCTAGGAGGCAGAGACGGGTTTACTCTGGATGTGGGCGTGACTCTCGTGCTTCCTCTCGAGTGGAGACGGGTAAGTCGGGGAACTTCTTGAGTTGCAGCAAGGGTGTGAAGGACCCTTTGAAGTTCCAGAGGACAGTTGTGATTAGCCTCAAGACGCCTCAGCAGAAATGGGCCTCATCTCCCCAGGAGGGGAGAACCTCCTGGATTTTCTCGAGTTGCGGCAGGTGCTCTCGACTTACGACGGGGACCTCAGGGACCCGTTCTGGTGGCCTCTAGAAAGGCCAGTTCCATGCGAGTTGCTTGGGGGCCTCTCGGGATTCCTCTCCTGTCGATTCTGGGGCCTAAGACCTTGGGTGGAGTCGGTGCCGGAACCTGAGGATTCCTCTCCAGTGCTGACATGGATCTTGGGGTACTTCGGGAGTCTTCCCAGGGGAGTCAGTCCTCGTCTCGAGTGGGGGCATGCACGAGCGCTTTCCTCCCGAGCTGTAGCAGCAGTGTCGCCCTTCCCTTCGCGTGTATCAAGGGATCTGTGGCTTTCCCTCGAGGCTTTCCCACGACGCTTTCCCACAGGGCTGTCCCACGTGCCACCGTGGTGTGAGTCGATCCTCGGCTTGAAAGTCGAGGCAGTGCAGGGAAAACAGGTTTCCCTGGAATGGACTGAGACATCTGGGGGACTCTGGGAATGGAGGCACGAACCTGGAGTTCCTCTTGTGTTTCCTGTGGAGAGCGCCTCCTCTTGAGTAGCGACGGGAACGCCGGGAATTTTTTCCCGACCTCCCAGGGAAAGGATCCCTCCTCTCGAGCTAGGAGGCAGAAAGGGACTCCTCTGGATTTGGGCGGAACTCTCGGGCTTCCTCTCGAGTGGAGACGGTTAGGTTGGGGAACTTCTTGAGTTGCAGCAAGGGTGTGAAGGACCCTTTGGAAGTTCCAGATGTTAGATGTGATTAGCCTCGAGACACCTCAGCGGAAATGGGCCTCATCTCGTCTGGAGGGGACAACCTCCTGGATTTTCTCGAGTTGCGGCAGATGCTCTCGACTTACGACGGGGACCTCAGGGACCCACTCTGGTGGCCTCAGGAAAGGCCAGTTCCCATGCGAGTTGCTCGGGGTCCTCTCGGGATTCCTCTCCCGTCGATGCCGGGGCCTAAGACCTTGTGTGGAGTTGGTGCCGGAACCTGAAGATTCCTCTCCACTGCTGACATGGATCTTGGGGTACTTCTGGAGTCTCCCCAGGGGAGTCAGTCCTCGTCTCGAGTGGGGGCATGCACGTGCGCTTTCCTCCCGAGCTGTAGCAGCAGTGTCACGCTTCCCTTCGCGTGGATAAAGGGATCTGTGGCTTTCCCTCGTGGCTTTCCCAAGAGGCTTTCCCACGATGCTTTCCCACAGGCCTGTCCAACGAGCCAACGTGGTGTGAGTCGATCCTCGGCTTGAAAGTCGAGGCTAGTGCAGAGAAAACAGTTTTCCCTGGAATGGACTTGACATCTTGGGGACTCTGGGAATGGTGGCCCGACTCTGGAGTTCCTCTTGCCTTTCCTGTGAAGAGCGCCTCCTCTTGAGTTGCGACGGGAACACCGGGAATTCTTTCCCGACCACGCAGGGAAAGGATCCCTCCTCTCGAGCTAGGAGGCAGAGACGGGTTTACTCTGGATGTGGGCGGGACTCGCGTGCTTCCTCTCGAGTGGAGACGCGTAAGTCGGGGAACTTCTTGAGTTGCAGCAAGGGTGTGAAGGACCCTTTGGAAGTTCCAGAGGTTAGGTGTGATTAGCCTCGAGACGCCTCAGCAGAAATGGGCCTCATCTCGCCAGGAGGGGAAAACCTCCTGGATTTTCTCGAGTTCCGGCAGGTGCTCTCGACTTACGACGGGGACCTCAGGGACCCGTTCTGGTGGCCTCTAGAAAGGCCAGTCCCATGCGAGTTGCTTGGGGGCCTCTCGGGATTCCTCTCCTGTCGATTCTGGGGCCTAAGACCTTGTGTGGAGTCGGTGCCGGAACCTGAGGATTCCTCTCCGGTGCTGACATGGATCTCGGGGTACTTCTGGAGTCTCCCCAGGGGAGTCAGTCCTCGTCTCGAGTGGGGGCATGCTACGTGCGCTTTCCTCCCGAGCTGTAGCAGCAGTGTCGCGCTTCCCTTCGCGTGTATCAAGGGATCTGTGGCTTTTCCTCGAGGCTTTCCCACGAGGCTTTCCCACGAGGTTTTCCCACGAGGCTTTCCCAGGAGGCTTTCCCACGAGGCTTTCCCACAGGGCTGTCCCACATGCCACCGTGGTGTGAATCGATCCTCGGCTTGAAATTCGTGGCAGTGCAGGAAAATCAGGTTTCCCTGGAATGGACTGAGACATATGGGGGACTCTGTGAATGGTGGCACGACCCTGGAGTTCCTCTCGCCTTTCCTGTGGAGAGGGCCTCCTCTTGAGATGCGAAGGGAACGTCGGGAATTCTTTCCCGACCACGCAGGGAAAGGATCCCTCCTCTCGAGCTAGGAGGCGGAAACGGGGCTCCTCTGGATGTGGGCAGAACTCTCGTGCTTCCTCTCGAGTGGAGACGGGTATGTCGGGGAACTTCTTGAGTTGCTGCAAGGTTGTGAAAGACCCTTTGGAAGTTCCAGATGTTAGATGTGATTAGCCTCGAGATATCTCAGCAGAAATAGGCCTGATCTCGCCTGGACGGGAGAACCTCCTGGATTTTTCCGAGTTGCGGCAGGTGCTCTCAACTTACAACGGGGACCTCAGGGACCCGTTCTGGTGGCCTCAGGAAAGGCCAGAGCCCATGCGAGTTGCTCGTGGGCCTCTAGGGATTCCTCTCCCTTCGATGCCGGGGCCTAAGACCTTGTGTGGAGTCGGTGCTGGAACCTGAGCATTCCACTCCAGTGCAGACATGGATCTTGGGGTACTTCTGGAGTCTCCTCAATGGAGTCGGTCCTCGTCTCGAGTGGGGGCATGCACGTGCGCTTTCTTCCCGAGCTCTAGCAGCAGTGTCAGGCTTCCCTTCGCCTGGATCAAGCGATCTGTGGCTTTCCCTCGAGGCTTTCCCACGAGGCTTTCCCATGAGGCTTTCCCACAGGGCTGTCCCAGGTGCCACCGTGGTGTGAGTCGGTCCTCGGCTTGAAAGTGGAGGCAGTGCAGGGAAAAAAGGTTTCCCTGGAATTGACTGAGACATCTGGGGGACTCTGGGAATGGTGGCACGACCCTGGAGTTCCTCTCGGCTTTCCTGTGGAGAGCGCCTCCTCTTGAGATGCGACGGGAACGCCGGGAATTCTTTCCCGAACACGCAGGGAAAGGATCCCTCCGCTCGAGCTAGGAGGGGCAAACGGGGCTCCTCTGGATTGGGCGGGACTCTCGTGCTTCCTCTCGAGTGGAGACGGGTATGTCGGGGAACTTCTTGAGTTGCAGCCAGAGTGTGAAGGACCGATTGGAAGTTCCAGATGTCAGATATGATTAGCCTCGAGACGCCTCAGCGGAAATGGGCCTCATCTCGCCTGGAGGGGAGAACCTGCTGGATTTTCTCCAGCTGCGGCAGGTGCTCTCGACTTACGACGGGGACCTCAGGGACCCGCTCTGGTGGCATCAGGAAAGGCCAGTTCCCAAGCGAGTTGCTTGGGGGCCTCTCGGGATTCCTCTCCCTTCGATGCCGCGGCCTAAGACCTTGTGTGGAGTCGGTGCCGGAACCTGAGGATTCCTCTCCAGTGCTGACATGGATCTTGGGGTACTTCTGGAGTCTCCCCAGAGGAATCAGTCCTCGTCTCGAGTGGGGGCATGCACGTGTGCTTTCCTCCCGAGCTGTAGCATCAGTGTCATGCTTCTCTTCGCGTGGATCAAGGGATCTGTGGCTTTCCCTCAAGGCTTTCCCACGAGGCTTTCCCACAGGGTTGTCCCACAACCCACCGTGCTGTGAGTCGATCCTCGGCTTGAAAGTCGAGGCAGTGCAGGGAAAACAGGTTTCCCTGGATGGACTGAGTCATCTGGGGGACTCTGGGAATGGTGGCACGACCCTGGAGTTCCTCTCGCCTTTCCTGTGGAGAGCGCCTCCTCTTGAGATGCGACGGGAACACCGGGAATTATTTCCCAGCCAAGCAGGGATAGGATCACTCCTCTAGCTACGAGGTGGAAACGGGGCTCCTCTGGATGTGGGCCGGGACCCTCGTGCTTCCTCTCAAGTGGAGATGGGTATGTTGGGGAACTTTTTGAGTTGCAGCAAGGGTGTGAAGGACCCTTTGGAAGTTCCAGAGGTTAGGTGTGATTAGCCTCGAGACGCCTCAGTGGAAATAGGCCTCATCTGGCTTGGAGGGGAGAGCCTTCTTGATTTTCTCGAGTTGGGGCAGGTGCTCTGGTCTTCCGACGGGGACCTCAGGGACCCGCTCTGGTGACCTTAGTAAATGCCAGTCCCCATGCGAGTTGCTTGGGAGCCTGCCGGGATTCCTCTCCCGTGGATGCCGGGACCTAATATCTTGTGTGGAGTCTGAGCCGGAACCTGAGGATTCCTCTCCATGACTGACATAGATCTTGGGGTTATTTTTGAATCTCCCCAGGAGAGTTAGTCCTCGGCTCGAATGGGGGCATGCAATGGTGCTTTACTCCCGTGCTGTAGCAGCAGTGTCACGCTTCCCGTCGTGCCGGGAGCCAGTGTGAAGAAGCCCGCCCGTGACAAGGTCATGAGGAAGGAAGCTGACATACACAAGGCGTGCTCAGACTTCAGGGACCCCTCTGGAAATTCCTAAGCATGTACCCCAACAAAAATCTGCCGGCTTTTGTGCTCTGCTTTTCCACTCTTCTGACATTTTCTGGAAAATGTCAATTCAGGGCTTTAGTTTTCTTCATTTGAAAGAGTGTTTCAATTAAAAACCCCTCTGATGGCTTTCTAGCCTGCCTGCAGGACTCGTACAGCTGCACATTTGATTGTTTGAGGCCTCCTGACCACAGGAGGCAAAGGAAGCTTAAAACATCCTAGGAATGTAGGGGCTTCTGAAGAGTCTAAATCTTTAGAATAGGACTGATGAAAAAGTTTCATTTGTTGAGTCAATGCTTGCTGCCAAATTTTCATATCCTTTATTTTTAGATATAGTTGTTGTATAGAAAAACAAGTAGTAGACCTGGTATTAGCAACACTAGATCTTTGAGTTAAGTACCTTCTTTGTTATATCCCACTGCACCTTTGTTCTATAGAGATGTAACTTTAATGCTTTAAGGAGATGCAGATTAAAGAAAAACGCTTGAGGGGAAACAAAATTAACATTCATTAAGGAAGAGAGCCAAAAAGTGTTAACAAGCCTCTTGGCCAGAAGATAATGTAAATCACCTGAGACCTTTTGTATACAAAATGATATACGGAAAGAATCTGGGTTGCGAATGCTACATAATTTTGTGTTACCCATTGATCTCTGTGTATCAAAGGCCTTCTGAACAATAAAGGAGGGGGGCCAGTTTCTCGGGCCAGCTTCTCGAACTAGTCTCTCGGCCTGGTTTCTTGGGACTCTGGCTCCCCCCGTGTTTTTCTCTCTCTTTTCTTCTCTCCCTTCCCTCTCTCTGCTCTTTAACTTCAGGCTGAATCTCCACCTGGGGCGCGGAGGCTCTCCAGGTCTACTTACTTGCCCTGGCTGTTAAGAACCGCAGGAAAGGGAGCTTAAGGTGAGGCACCCTTAGATATTCAAGCGGGTGCCAGTGGCCCAATGTAGATGGTGCAAATTCCTTGTCTGGAATTTTAGTGGCCTTCCGCGTAAACCAAGCTATTCAGCCCTCTTCCTCCACTTAATCTTCCTACTATGCTACAGTTTCTTAATCTAATCTTATATTAATAAATAAAGAAGTCTTTCCACGCCAACGCCGTCCACCCTTCGAATTCCCTGGATCCACCGGGGCTGGACCCCTGCAAGTGGCGTCCGGAACAGGCTATTCGAAGGTAGGTTCCTCGGAGCAAAATCTCCCCCCAGAGCACTCTCCGTTGCTCCCCCCGGAGCACTCTCTGTTGCTCCCCCCAGAGTGACTTAATCACTCCCCCAGGAGTACTTTCGGGTACTCCCCCAGTGTTGAGTATTCGGGACGGCTAGGACCCCACTCAGGGTGCCGCGGACCCCCCTGTAGGATAGACAGGGTGAAGAGGAGTGGGAAGTGTTCAAGGGTTTAAGAGAAACCTGGTGCTCTAGAGGTTGAAAAGAAACCTGCTATCTTAGGGTTAAAAACAAAACCCCCCTTGGCTAAGGTAAAACCTTTTTGTCAAGGCAGACTTTTCTATAACTCTTAATTTTCTGACAGGGGTAACAATGACTCAAAACAATGACACCTCTTTATACAAGTAATTTTGTAACTGTTAAACAAAAAAGACAAATTAAAGATTAAAAGGCTAGTGTTACGAGAGCAATGTCCTTGGTTTCCAGAAAAGGGATTTAGATACTTGGGTGAAGTTGGAAAACAGCTAAAAACTTATTATACTTTGCATGGGCCTGTAAATGCTTTTGCTCTGTAAAGTATGATTACAAATGTTCTGGACCCCTGTCATGAGGCTGTTAGATAGCCTATGGGAGAGGCTATAGCAGTTAATGGTAGTGGGTCTCCACCTTCTACGCAGATCATATTTTCTGCCATTGGCAAACAAAAGGAGACAGACAGTACTCTTCCTCCCGAGGAAGGAGGGTGCTTACAGGACGCAGCGGCCGAGGGCCCTGGAGAGCCCCCTCCCCCTCTACACAAACCAAATCTTTAAAAAAGGTATCTTATTTAAGGCGACCACTGCAACCTCTGCTTGCGCCTCCCCAGGGCTTAAGAACTCCCCACTTTATATCCAAAGCCTCCCAAAACATGGCTTAAGTTTGAAAACGATAGTGACAATATTTTTGAGCAAAAGAGCTTTTAAAAACAGAGCTTGCTCCTTGCATAAAATCCCCTCAGGAGGGGCCTCACCTCCCCCCCCCAAAAAAGGAAGAAAAACAGAAAAAAAAGAAAGAAAAATATTCGTAATAAAAAGGACTTTACAAATGCAAAATGTTTCTCTTGAGGCCAAATAGAACATTTTTGCCAAAAATGTCCTGCTAAACAGAGACAACAACCCGTACCAAACAACCCCAGGTAGCTCAGGCCTGGACCTCAGTTCCACCACCCTCAATAATAATAACTCCTGACTCAGATTCCAATGGGAGTGGCTAGTCCCCTGCCTGAGGACATGGTAAGACTTGTGCTGGGGCATAGCTTGCTTTCTTTTCAAAAAATTTCGGTAGTGTCTTGTGTAGTAAATTCTGATTATACTGAAAAAATTGAAGTTTTGATCTCGCCACCTGCTAAAACTGTGCAATTAATAAAAATTAAAAAAAAATAGCACAGCTTTTGCTTTTACCTTATTACCAGACAGAAAACCAGACAAAAAAAGCCCCAGAGGATCTAGATCTAGCTTTTTGGGTGCAGAATATTGCAGCTTCTAGGTCTTTAAAAGATTTTTTAATTCAAGGATATAAAATGTCATGGCTGTTAGACAATAGACAAGACGTTTCTTACATTGCTGAGAGACTGGCCAGCTCCTGGCCAACATATACTACTGAAAATGAGTTCATAGGATTAGAGAAAGTGGTATGCAAGATGGAAATGCTATAAAATAAGAGGTGAGAGAGAGTTTAAACTTGGTGAGTAGTGAGCTCGCCCGTTGCTGGAAGTATGCAAGCAAAGATTAAATGGTTACTTGTCATCTAAAAAGGCTATAGACCAGATTTGGGTTATACCAAGATCATTGAAAAAGCTTATAAAGATATTGTGTAACACACTCTTTTCCTGCTTCTTATATTTAGGTCTGCCAAAAGTTTTAAACTGATAATGTCCCTTTAAAGCTGCTGAGAGATTGTTTACTAACTTTAAATGATTTCCAAAATTATTAGGTGATATTAATTGGATATGCCCACATTTAAAACTGACTTCTGTAGATTTAAAGCCTTTTGTTTGATTGCTTAAAAAAAAACAATCCTAATCCCAGTTCTAAGAAAAGGTTGACTAGTGAGACAGAGTTGGCTTTTGTTAAAGTGAATGAGGCTTTAAATGATCAGTAATTAAGATTAATATTGCCAAAAGAGGAGATTAAATTATTCTTGCACAA
>NW_017216298.1:0-13289 GCF_001704415.2 Capra hircus
GAGAGAGATCGCGAATTCTTTCCAACACGCAGGGAAAGGATCATACCTCTCGAGCTAGGAGGCGGAAACGTGGCTCCTCTGGATGTGGGCGGGACTTTCCTGCTTCCTCTCGAGTGGAGACGGGTATGTCGGGGAACTTCTTGAGGTGCAGCTAGGGTGTGAAGGACCCTTTGGAAGTTCCAGAGGTAAGGTGTGATTAGCCTCGAGATACCTCAGCGGAAATGGGCCTCATGTCGCCTGGAGGGGAGAACCTCCTGGATTTTCTCGAGTTGCGGCAGGTGCTCTCGACTTACGACTGGGGACCTCAGGGACCCGCTCTGGTGGCCTCAGGAAAGGCCAGTCCCCATGCGAGTTGCTCGGGGGCCTCTCGGGATTCCTCTCCCGTCGGTGCCGGGGCCTAAGACCTTGTGTGGAGTCAGTGCCGGAACCTGAGGATTCCTCTCCAGTGCCTGACATGGATCTTCGGGGACTTCTGGAGTCTCCCCAGGGGCGTAAGTCCTCGTCTCGAGTGGGGGAATGCACGTGCGCTTTCCTCCCGAGCTGTAGCTGCAGTGTCACGCTTCCCTTTGCGTGGATCAAGGGATCTGTGGCTTTCCCTCTAGACTTTCCCATGAGGCGTTCCCACGAGGCTTTCCCACAGGGCTTCCCACGTGCCACGGTGGTGTGAGTCGATCCTCGGCTTTGAAAGTCGAGGCAGTGAAGGGAAAACAGTTTTCCCTGGAATGGACTGAGACATCTGGGGGACTCAGGGAATGGTGGCACGACCCTCGGAGTTCCTCTCGCCTTTCCTGTGGAGAGCGCCTCCTCTTGAGATGGCCAAGGGAACGCCGGAAATTCTTTCCCCACCACGCAGGGAAAGGATCCCTCCTCTCGAGCTAGGCAGGCGGAAACGGGGCCACTCTGGATATGGGCGGGACTCTCGGATTCCTCTTGAGTGGAGACGGGTATGTCGGGGAACTTCTTGAGTTGCAGCAAGGGTGTGAAGGACCCTTTGGAAGTTCCAGATGTTAGATGTGATTAGCCTCGAGACGCCTCAGCGGAAATGGGCCTCATCTCGCCTGGAGGGGAGAACCTCCTGGATGTTCTCGAGTTGCGGCAGGTGCTCTCGTCTTAAGACGGGGACCTCAGGGACCCGATCTGGTGGCCTCAGGAAAGGCCAGTCCCCATGCCGAGTTGCTCGGGGGCCTCTCGGGATTCCTCTCCCGTCGATGCCGGGGCCTAAGACCTTGTGTGGAGTCGGTGCCGGAACCTGAGGATTCCTCTCCAATGCTGACATGGATCTTCGGGTACTTCTGGAGTCTCCCCATGGAGTCAGTCCTCGTCTCGAGTGGGGGCATGCACGTGCGCTTTCCTCCCGAGCTGTAGCAGCAGTGTCACTCTTCCCTACGCGTGGATCAAGGGATCTGTGGCTTTCCCTCGAGGCTTTCCCACGAGGCTTTCCCACGAGGCTTTCCCACAGGGCTGTCCAACGTGCCATCGTGGTGTGAGTCCATCCTCGGCTTGAAAGTCGAAGGCAGTGCAGGGAAAACAGGTTTCCCTGGAATGGACTGAGACATCTGGGGGACTCTGGGAATGGGGCCTGATACTGGAGTTCCTCTCGCCTTTCCTGTGGAGAGCGCCTACTCTTGAGATGAGACGGGAACGCTAGGAATTCTTTCCCGACCACGCAGGGAAAGGATGCCTCCTCTCGAGCTAGCAGGTGGAAACGGAGCCACTCTGGATATGGGCGGGACCCTCGGGTTCCTCTTGAGTGGAGACGGGTATGTCAGGGAACTTCTTGAGTTGCAGCAAGGGTGTGAAGGACCCTTTGGAAGTTCCAGAGTTTAAGTGTGATTACCCTCTTGTTGCCTCAGCGGAAATGGGCCTCATGTCGGCTGGAGGGGAGAACATCCTGGATTTTCTCGAGTTGCGGCAGGTGCTCTCGACTTACGATGGGGTCCTCAGGGACCCGCTCTGGTGGCCTCAGGAAAGGCCAGTCCCCATGCGAGTTGCACGGGGGCCTCTCGGGATTCCTCTCCTGTCGATGCCGGGGCCTAAGATCTTGTGTGGAGTCGGTGCCGGAACCTGAATATTCCTCTCCAGTGCTGACATGGATCTTGGGGTACTTCTGGAGTCTCCCCAGGGCAGTCAGTCCTCTACTCAAGTGGGGGCATGCACGTGCGCTTTCCTCCCGAGCTGTAACAGCAGAGTCACGCTTCCCTTCGCGTGGAACAACGGATCTGTGGCTTTCCCTCGAGGCTTTCCCAAGAGGCTATCACTCGAGGCTTTCCCACAGGGGTGTCCCACGTGCCACCGTGGTGTGAGTCGATCCTCGGCTTGAAAGTCGAGGCAGTGCAGGGAAAACAGGTTTCCCTGGAATGGACTGAGACATCTGGGGGACTCTGGGAATGGTGGCACGACCCTGGAGTTCCTCTCACGTTTCCGGTGGAGAGCGCCTCCTCTTGAGATGCTACTGGAACGCCGGGAATTCTTTCCCGACCACGCAGGGAAAGGATCCTCCTCTCGGCTAGGAGCTGGAATCGGGGATCCTCTGGATGTTGGCGGGACTCTCGTGCTTCCTCTCGAGTGCAGACGGGTATGTCGGGGAACTTCTAGAGTTGCAGCAAGGGTGTGAAGGACCCTTTGGAAGTTCCAGAGGTACGGTGTGATTAGCCTCGAGATACCTGAGCGGAAATAGGTCTCAGCTCGCCTGGAGGGGAGAACCTCCTGGATTTTCTCGAGTTGCGGCAGGTGCTCTCGACTTACGACGGGGACCTCAGGGACCCGCTCTGGTGGCCTCAGGAAAGGCCAGTCCCCATGCGAGTTGCTCTGGGGCCTCTCGGGATTCCTCTCCCGTTGATGCAGGGGCCTAAGACCTTGTGTGGAGTCGGTGCCGGAACCTGAGGATTCCTCTCCAGTGCTGACATGGATCTTGGGGTACTTCTGGAGTCACCCCAGGGGTGTCAGTCCTCGTCTCGAGTGGGGCCATGCACGTGCGCTTTCCTCCCGAGTTTTAGCAGCAGTGTCACGCTTCCCTTCGCGTGGATCAAGGGATCTGTGGCTTTCCCTCCAGGCTTTCCCACGAGGCTTTCCCACAGGGCTGCCCCACGTGCCACTGTGGTGTGAGTCGATCCTCGGCTTGAAAGTCGAGGCAGTGCAGGGAATACAGGTTCCCTGGAATGGACTGAGACATCTGGGGGACTCTGAGAATGCTGGCATGACCCCGGAGTTCCTCTCGCCTTTCCTGTGGAGAGCGCCTCCTCTTGAGTTGCGACAGGAACTCCGGGAATTCTTTCTCGAGCACGCAGGGAAAGGATCCCTCCTCTCGAGCTAGGAGGTGGAAACGGGGCTCCTCTGGATGTGGTCGGGACTCTCGTGCTTCCTCTCGAGTGGAGACGGGTATGTCAGGGAACTTCTTGAGTTGCAGTAAAGGTGTGAAGGATCATTTGGAATTTCCATAGGTCAGGTGTGATTAGCCTCAGGACGCCTCAGCGGAAATGGGCCTCATCTCGCCTGGAGGGTAGAACCTCCTGGATTTTCTCGAGTTGTGTCAGGTGCACTGGACTTACGACGGGGACCTCAGGGACGCGCCCTGGTGGCATCGGTAAAGGAAATTTCCTTGCGAGTTACTCGGGGGCCTCTCGGGATTCCTCTACCGTCGATGCCGGGGCCTAAGACCTTGTGTGGAGTCGGTGCCAGGACCTGAGGATTCCTCTCCTGTGCTGACATGGATCTTTGGGTACTTCTGGAATCTCCCCAGGGAAGTCAATCCTCGTCTAGAGTTGGGGCATGCACGTGCCCTTTCCTCCCGAGCTGTAGCAGCAATGTCACGCTTCCCTTCGCATGGAACAAGGGATCTGGGGCATTCCCTCGAGGCTTTCCCAAAACGCTTTCCCCTGAGGCTTTCCCACAGGGCTGTCCCACGTGCCACCGTGTTGTGAGTCGATCCTCGGCTTGAAAGTCGAGGCAGTGCAGGGAAAACTGGTTTCCCTGGAATGGACTGAGGCATCTGGGGGACTCTGGGAATGGTGGCACGACCCTGGAGTTCCTCTCGCCTTTCCTGTGGAGAGCGCCTCCTCTTTGAGATGCGACGGGAACGCCGGGAATTCTTTCCCGACCACGCATGGAAAGGATCCCTCCTCTCGAGATAGGAGGCGGAAACGGGGCTCCTCTGGATGTAGGCGGGACTCACGTGCTTCGTCTCGAGTGGAGACGGGTATGTCGGGGAACTTCTTGAGTTTGCAGCAAGGGTGTGAAGGACCCTTTGGAAGTTCCAGAGGTTAGGTGTGATTAGCCTCGAGACGCCTCTGCGGAAATGGGCCTCATCTCACCTGGAGGGGAGAACCTCCTGGATTTTCTCGAGTTGCGGCAGGTGCTCTCGACTTACGACGGGGACCTCAGGGACCCGCTCTGGTGGCCTCAGGAAAGGCCATTCCCCATGCGAGTTGCTCGGGGGCCTCTCGGGATTCCTCTCCCGTCGATGCCGGGGCCTAAGACCTTGTGTGGAGTCAGTGCCGGAACCTTAGGATTCCTCTCCAGTGCTGACATGGATCTTGGGTGTACTTCTGGAGTCTCCCCAGGGGAGTCAGTCCTCGTCTCGAGTGGGGGCATGCACGTGCACGTGCCTCTCCGAGCTGTAGCATTAGTGTCGCGCTTCCATTCGCGTGGATCAAGGGATCTGTGGCTTTCCCTCGAGGCTTTCCCACGAGGCTTTCCCACGACGCTTTCCCACAGGGCTGTCCCACGTGCCACGGTGGTGTGAGTCGATCCTCGGCTTGAAAGTCGAGGCAGTACAGGGAAAACAGGTTTCCCTGGAATGGACTGAGGCATCTGGGGGACTCTGGGAATGGTGGCACGACCCTGGAGTTCCTCTCGCCTTTCCTGTGGAGCGCGCCTCCTCTTGAGATGTGACGGGAACACCGGGAATTCTATCCCGACCACGCAGGGAAAGGATCCCTCCTCTCGAGCTAGGAGGCGAAAACGGGGCTCCTCTGGATGTGGGCGGGACTCTCGTGCTTCCTCTCGAGTGGAGACGGTTATGTCGGGGAACTTCTTGAGTTGCAGCAAGGGTGTGAAGGACCCTTTGGAAGTTCCAGAGGTTAGGTGTCATTAGCCTCGAGACGCCTCAGCGGAAATGGGCCGCATCTCGCCTGGAGGGGAGAACCTCCTGGATTTTCTCGAGTTGCGGCAGGTGCTCTCCACTTACGACTGGGACATCAGGGACCCGCTCTGGTGGCCTCAGGAAAGGCCAGTCCCCATGCGAGTTGCTCGGGGGCCTCTCGGGATTCCTCTCCCGTCGATGCCGGGGCCTAAGACCTTGTGTGGAGTCGGTGCCGGAACCTGATCATTCCTCTCCAGTGCTGACATGGATCTTGGGGTACTTCTGGAGTCTCCCCAGGGGAGTCAGTCCTCGTCTCGAGTGGGGACATGCACGTGCGCTTTCCTCCCGAGCTGTAGCAGCAGTGTCATGCTTCCCTTCGCGTGGATCAAGGGATCAGGGGCTTTCCCTCGAGGCTTTCCCACGAGGCTTTCCCACGAGGCTTTCCCACAGGGCTGTCCCACGTGCCACCGTGGTGTGAGTCGATCCTCGGCTTGAAAGTCGAGGCAGTGCATGGAAAACAGGTTTCCCTGGCAATTGACTGAGACATCTGGTTGACTCTGGGAATGGTGGCACGAACCTGGAGTTCCTCTCGCCTTTCCTGTGGAGAGTGCCTCCTCTTGAGATTCGACGGGAACGCCGGGAATTCTTTCCCGACCACGCATGGAAAGGATCCCTCCTCTCAAGCTAGGAGGCAGAAACGGGGCTCCTCTGGATGTGGCCGGGACTCTCGTGCTTCCTCTCAAGTGGAGACGGGTATGTCGGGGAACTTCTTGAGTTGCAGCAAGGGTGTGAAGGACACGTTGGAAGTTCCAGAGGTTAGGTGTGATTAGCCTCGAGAGGCCTCTGCGGAAATGTGCCTCATCTCGCCTGGAGGGGACAACCTCCTGGATTTTCTCGAGTTGCGGCAGGTGCTCTCGACTTACGATGGGGACCTCAGGGACCCGCTCTGGTGGCATCAGGAAATGCCATTCCCCATGCGAGTTGCTCGGGGGCATCTCGGGATTCCTCTCCCGTCGATTCCGGGGCCTGAGACCTCGTGTGGAGTCAGTGCCGGAACCTGAGGATTTCTCTCCAGTGCTGACATGGATCTTGGGGTACTTCTGGAGTCTCCCCAGGGGAGTCAGTCCTCTTCTCGAGTGGGGGCATGCACGTGCGCGTGCCTCTCGAGCTGTAGCATTAGTGTCGCGCTTCCATTCGCGTGGATCAAGGGATCTGTGGCTTTCCCTCGAGGCTTTCCCACGAGGCTTTCCCACGACGCTTTCCCACAGGGCGGTCCCACGTGCCACCGTGGTGTGAGTCGATCCTCAGCTTGAATGTCGACGCAGTGCTGGGAAAACAGGTTTCCCTGGAATGGACGGAGACATCTGGGGGACTCTGGGAATGGTGGCACGACCCTGGAGTTCCTCTCGCCTTTCCTGTTGAGAGAGCCTCCTCTTGAGATGCGACGGAAATGCCGGGAATTCTTTCCCGAACACGCAGGGAAAGGATCCCTCCTCTCGAGCTAGGAGGCGGAAACGGGTGTTGCTCTGGATGTGGGCGGGACTCCCGTGCTTCCTCTCGAGTGGAGACCAGGTATGTCGGGGAACTTCTGAGTTGCAGCAAGGGTGTGAAGGACCCTTTTAAGTTCTAAAGGTTAGGTGTGATTAGCCTTGAGACGCCTCAGCGAAAATGGGCCTCATCTCGCCTCGATGGGAGAACCTCCTGGATTTTCTCCGAGTTGCGGCAGGTGCTCTCAACTTACGACGGGGACCGCAAGGACCCCCTTCGGTAGCCTCAGGAAAGGCCAGTCCCCATGCGAGTTGCTCGGTGTCCTCTCGGGATTCCTCTCCCTTCGATGCCGGGGCCTAAGATCTTGTGTGGAGTGGGTGCCGGAACCTGAGGATTCCTCTCCAGTGCTGACATGGATCTTGGGGTACTTCTGGAGTCTCCCCTGGGGAGTCAGTCCTCGTCTCGAGTGGGGGCATGCACGTGCGCTTTCCTCCCGTGCTGTAGCAGCAGTGTCACTCTTCCCTTCGCGTGGATCAAGGGATCTGTGCCTTTCCCTCGAGGCTTTCCCACGAGGCTTTCCCACGAGGCTTTCCCACAGGGCTGTCCCACGTGTCACCGTGGTGCGAGACGATCCTCGGCTTGAAAGTCGAGGCAGTGCCGGGAAAACAGGTTTCCCTGGAATGGACTGAGACATCCAGGGGACTCTGGGAATGGTGGCACGACCCTGGAGTTCCTCTCGCCATTCCTGTGGAGCGCGCCTCCTCTTGAGATGTGACGGGAACACCGGGAATTCTATCCCGACCACGCAGGGAAAGGATCCCTCCTCTCGAGCTAGGAGGCGGAAACGGGGCCCCTCTGGCATGTGGGCGGGACTCTCGTGCTTCCTCTCGAGTGGAGACAGTATGTCGGGGAACTTCTTGAGTTGCAGAAAGGGTGTGAAGAACCCTTTGGAAGTTCCAGAGGTTAGGTGAATATCCTGGAGACGCCTCAGCGGAAATGGGCCTCATCTCGCCTGGAGGGGAGAACCTCCTGGATTTTCTCGATTTGCGGCAGGTGCTCTCGACTTACGACGGGGACCTCAGGGACCCGCTCTGGTGGCCTCAGGAAAACCCAGTGCACATGCGAGTGGCTCGGAGGCCTCTCGGGATTCCTCTCACTTCGATGCTGGGGCCTAAGCCCTTGTGTGGAGTCGGTGCCGGAACCTGAGTGTTCCTCTCCCTGCTGACATGGATCTTGGGGTACTTCTGGCAGTCTCCCCAGGGGAGTCAGTCCCCGTCTCGAGTGGGGGCATGCACGTGCGCTTTCCTCCCGAGCCGTAGCAGCAGTGTCATGCTTCCCTACGCGTGGATCAAGGGATCTGTGGCTTTCCCTCGAGGCTTTCGCACGAGGCTTTCCCACAGGGCTGTCCCACGTGCCACCGTGGTGTGAGTCGATCCTCGGCTTGAAAGTCGAGGCAGTGCACGGAAAACAGGTTTCCCTGGAATGGACTGAGACATCTGGGGGACTCTGGGAATGGGACCTGATCCTGGAGTTCCTCTCGCCTTTCCTGTGGAGAGCGCCTCCTCTTGAGATGAGACGGGAACGCCGGGAATTCTTTCCCCACCACGCAGGGAAAGGATACCTCCTCTCGAGCTAGGCAGGCGGAAACGGGGCCACTCTGGATATGGGCGGGACGCTCGGGTTCCTCTCTGAGTGGAGACGGGTATGTCGAGGAACTTCTTGAGTTGCAGCAAGGGTGTGAAGGACCCTTTGGAAGTTCAAGGGTTTAAGTGTGATTACCGCCTAGTTGCCTCAGAGGAAATGGGCCTCATCTAGCCTAGAGGGGAGAACCTCCTGGATTTTCTCGAGTTGCGGCAGGTGCTCTCGACTTACGACGAGGGCCTCAGGGACCCGCTCTGGTGGCCTCAGGAAAGGCCAGTCCCCATGCGAGTTGCTCGGGGGCCTCTCGGGATTCCTCTCCCGTCGATGCCGGGGCCTAAGACCTTGTGTGGACTCAGTGCCGGAACCTGAGGATTCCTCTCCAGTGCCGACATGGATCGTGGGGTTCTTCTGGAGTCTCCCCAGGGGAGTCAGTCCTCGTCTCGAGAGGGGGCATGCACGTGCGATTTACTCCGGAGCTGTAGCAGCAGTGTCTCGCTTCCCTTCGCGTGGATCAATGGGTTTGTGGCTTTCCCTCGAGGCTTTCCCACGAGGCTTTCCCACGAGGCTTTCCCACAGGGCTGTCCCACGTGCCACCGTGGTGTGAGTTGATCTTCGGCTTGAAAGTCGACGCAGTGCAGGGAAAACAGGTTTCCGTGAAATGGACTGAGACATCTGGGGGACTCTGGGAATGGTGGCACGACCCTGGAGTTCCTCTCGCCTTTCCTGAGGAGAGCGCCTCCTCTTGAGATGTGACGGGAACACCGGGTATTCTATCCCGACCACGTCAGTGAAAGGATCCCTCCTCTCGAGCAAGGAGGCGGAAACGGGGCTCCTCTGGTTGTGGGCGGGATTCTCGTGCTTCCTCTCGAGTGGAGACGGGTATGTCGGGGAACTTCTTGAGTTGCAGCAAGTGTGTGAAGGGCCCTTTGGAAGTTCCAGTGGTAAGGTGTGATTAGCCTCGAGATGCCTCCAGCGGAAATGGGCCTCATCTCGCCTGGAGGGGAGAACCTCCTGGATTTTCTCGAATTGTGGCAGGTGCTCTCGACTTACGATGGGGACCTCAGGGACCCGCTCTGGTGGCATCAGGAAATGCCATTCCCCATGCGAGTTGCTCGGGGGCATCTCGGGATTCCTCTCCCGTCGATTCCGGGGTCCTGAGACCTCGTGTGGAGTCAGTGCCGGAACCTGAGGATTTCTCTCCAGTGCTGACATGGATCTTGGGGTACTTCTGGAGTCTCCCCAGGGGAGTCAGTCCTCTTCTCGAGTGGGGGCATGCACGTGCGCGTGCCTCTCGAGCTGTAGCATTAGTGTCGCGCTTCCATTCGCGTGGATCAAGGGATCTGTGGCTTTCCCTCGAGGCTTTCCCACGAGGCTTTCCCACGACGCTTTCCCACAGGGCGGTCCCACGTGCCACCGTGGTGTGAGTCGATCCTCAGCTTGAATGTCGACGCAGTGCTGGGAAAACAGGTTTCCCTGGAATGGACGGAGACATCTGGGGGACTCTGGGAATGGTGGCACGACACTGGAGTTCCTCTCGCGTTTCCTGTTGAGAGAGCCTCCTCTTGAGATGCGACGGAAATGCCGGGAATTCTTTCCCGACCACGCAGGGAAAGGATCCCTCCTCTCGAGCTAGGAGGCGGAAACGGGTGTTGCTCTGGATGTGGGCGGGACTCCCGGGCTTCCTCTCGAGTGGAGACCGGTATGTCGGGGAACTTCTGAGTTGCAGCAAGGGTGTGAAGGACCCTTTTAAGTTCTAAAGGTTAGGTGTGATTAGCCTTGAGACGCCTCAGTGAAAATGGGCCTCATCTCGCCTGGATGGGAGAACCTCCTGGATTTTCTCGAGTTGCGGCAGGTGCTCTCAACTTACGACGGGGACCGCAAGGACCCCTCCGGTAGCCTCAGGAAAGGCCAGTCCCCATGCGAGTTGCTCGATGGCCTCTCGGGTTTCCTCTCCCTTAGATGCTGGGGCCTAAGAGCTTCTGTGGAGTCAGTCCCGGAACCTGAGGATTCCTCTCCAGTGCTGACCTGGATCTTGGGGTACTTCTGGAGTCTCCCCAGGCAAGTCAGTCTTCGTCTCGAGTGGGGGAATGCACGTGCGCTTTCCTTCCGAGCTGTAGCAGCAGTGTCGCGCTTCCCTTCGCGTGGATCTAGGGATCTGTTGCTTTCCCTCGAGGCTTTCCCATGAGGATTTCCCAGGAGGCTTTCCCACAGGGCTGTCCCACGTGCCACCGTGGTGTGAGTCGATCCTCGGCTTGAAAGTGGAGGCAGTGCAGGGAAAACAGTTTTCCCTGGTAATGGACAGAGACATCAGGGGGACTCTGGGAATGGTGGCACGACCCTGGAGTTCCTCTCGCCTTTCCTGTGGAGAGCGCCTCCTCTTGAGATGCGACGGGAACGCTGGGAATTCTTTCCCAACCACACAGGGAAAGGATACCTCCTCTGGAGCTAGGAGACGAAAATGGGGCTCTTCTGGATGTGGGCGGGACTCTGGTGCTTCCTCTCGAGTGGAGACGGGAATGTTGGCGACCTTCTTGAGTTGCAGCAAGGGTGTGAAGGACCCTTTGGAAGTTCCAAATGTTACATGTGATTAGCCTCGAGACGTCTCAGCGGAAATGGGCCTCATCTCGCCTGGAGGGGTGAACCTCCTGGATTTTCTCGAGTTGCGGCAGATGCTCTCGACTTTCGACGGGGACCTCAGGGACCAGCTCTGGTGGCCTCAGGAAAGGCCAGTCCCCATGCGAGTTGCTCGGGTGCCTCTCGGGATTCCTCTCCCTTCGATGCCGGGGCCTAAGATCTTGTGTGGAGTCGGTGCCGGAACATGAGCATTCCTCTCCAGTGCTGACATGAATCTTGGGGTACTTCTGGAGTCTCCCCAGTGGAGTCAGTCCTCGTCTCGCAGTAGGGGGCATGCACGTGCGCTTTCCTCCTGAGCTGTAACAGAAATGTGGCGCTTCCCTTCGCGTGGATCAAGGGATCTGTGGTTTTCCCTCGAGGCTTTCCCACGAGGCTTTCCCACAGGGCTGTCCCACGTGCCACCGTGGTGTGAGTTGATCCTCGGCTTGAAAGTCGAGGCAGTCAGGGAAAACAGGTTTCCCTGGAATGGACTGAGACATCTGGGGGACTCTGGGAATGGTGGCACGACCCTGGAAGTTCCTCTCGCCTTTCCTGTGGAGAGCGCCTCCTCTTGAGATGCTACGGAAACGCCGGGAATTCTTTCCCGACCACGCAGGTAAAGGATCCTTCCGCTCGAGCTAGGAGGCGGACATGGGGCTCCTCTGGATGTGGGTGGGACTATCGTGCTTCCTCTCGAGTGGAGACGAGGTATGTCAGGCAACTTCTTGAGTTGCAGCAAGGGTGTGAAGGACCCTTTGGAAGTTCCAGAAGTTAGGTGTCATTAGCCTCGAGAGGCCTGCAGGGCAAATGGGCCTCATCTCGCCTGGAGGGGAGAACCTCCTGGATTTTCTCGAGTTGCGGCAGGTGCTCTCGACTTACGACGGGGACCATCAGGGACCCGCTCTGGTGGCCTCAGGAAAGGCCAGTCCCCATGCGAGTTGCTCGGGGGCCTCTCGGGATTACCTCTCCCGTCGATGCCGGGGCCTAAGACCTTGTGTGGAGTCGGTGCCCGGAACCTGAGGATTCCTCTCCAGTGCTGACATGGATCTTGGGGTACTTCTGGAGTCTCCCCAGGGGAGTCAGTCCTCGTCTCGAGTGGGGGCATGCACGTGTCGCTTTCCTCCCGAGCTGTAGCAGCAGTGTCACGCTTCCCTTCGCCGATGGATCAAGGGATCTGTGGCTTTCGCTTGAGGCTTTCCCACGAGGCTTTCCCACGAGGCTTTCCCACAGGGCTGTCCCACGTGCCACCGTGGTGTGAGTCGATCCTCAGGCTTGAAAGTCGAGGCAGTGACAGGGAAAACAGGTTTGCCTGGAATGGACTGAGACATCTGGGGGACTCTGGGAATGGTGGCACGACCCTGGAGTTCCTCTCGCCTTTCCTGAGGAGAGCGCCTCCTCTTGAGATGCGACGGGAATGCCGGAATTCTTTCCCGACCACTCAGGGAAAGGATCCCTCCTCTCGAGCTAGTAGGCGGAAACGGGGATACTCTGGATGTGGGCGGGACTCTCGTGCTTCCTCTCGAGTGGAGACGGGTATGTCGGGGAACTTCTTGAGTTGCAGGAAGGGTGTGAAAGACCGTTTGGAAGTTCCAGAGGTTAGGTGTGATTAGCCTCGAGACGCCTCAGCGGAAATGGGCCTCATCTCGCCTGGAGATGGAGAACCTCCTGGATTTTCTCGAGTTGCGGCAGGTGCTCTCGACTTACGACGGGGACCTCAGGGACCCGCTCTGGTGGCCTCAGGAAAGGCCAGTCCCCATGCTAGTTACTCGGGGGCCTCTCGGGATTCCTCTCCCGTCGATGCCAGGGCCTAAGACCTTGTGTGGAGTCGATGCCGGAACCTGAGGATTCCTCTCCAGTGCTGACATGGATCTTGGGGTACTTGTGGAGTCTCCTCAGTGGAGTCAGTCCTCGTCTCGAGTGGGGGCATGCACGTGCGCTTTCCTCCCGAACTGTAGCAGCAGTGTCACGTTTCCCTTCGCGAGGATCAAGGGATCTGTGTCTTTCCCTCGAGGCTTTCCCCACGAGTGTTTCCAACGAGGCTTTCCCACAGGGCTGTCCCACGTGACCACCCTGGTGTGAGTCGATCCTCGGCTTGAAAGTCGAGGCAGTTGCAGGGAAAACAGGTTTCCCTGAATGGACTGAGACATCTGGGGGACCTCTGGGAATGGTGGCACGACCCTGGAATTCCTCTCGCCTTTCCTGTGGAGAGCGCCTCCTCTTGAGATGCGACGGGAACGCCGGGAATTCTTGACCGACCAGGCAGGGAAAGGATCCCTCCTCTCGAGCTAGGAGGCGTAAACGGGGCTCCTCTGAATGTGGGCGGGACTCTCGTGCTTCCTCTCGAGTGGAGACGGGTATGTCTGGGGAACTTCTTGAGTTGCAGCAAGGGTGTGAAGAACCTTGTGGAAGTTCCAGAGGTTTTGGTGTGATTAGCCCATTCCAATGTCGGCGGTCTCGAGTGTAATCT
>NW_017216299.1:0-13289 GCF_001704415.2 Capra hircus
GGAAAGACTCATGGAAAGCCTCGAGCGAAAGTCACAGATCCCTTGATCCACAGGAAGGGAAGCGTGAAAACTGCTGCTACAGCTCGGGAGAAAGCGCCCGTGCATGCCCCCACTCGAGACGAGGACTGACTTCCCTGGGGACTCAAGAAGTACCCAAGATCCATGTCGGCACTGGAGAGGAATCCTCAGGTTACGGCACTGACTCCACACAAGGTCTTAGGACCCAGTATCGACGGGAGTGGAATCCCGAGAAGCCCGCGAGCAACTCGCATGGGGACTGGTCTTTCCTGAGGCCACCAGATCGGGACTCTGAGGTCCCGTCGTAAGTCGAGAGCACCTGCCGCAACTGGAGAAAATCCAGGAGGTTCTCCCCTCCAGGCGAGATGAGGCGCATTTGTGCTGAGGGTCTCAGTGTAATTAGACCTAACATCTGTAACTCCCAAAGGGTCCTCCTTCACAACCTTGCTGCAAGTCAAGAAGTTGCCCGACATACCAGTCTGCAATCGAGAGGAAGCGAGAGTCCGGCCACATCCAGAGGAGCCCGCCGTTTGCGCCTCCTAGCTCGAGAGGAGGGATCCTTTTACTGGGTGGTCGGAAAGAATTCTGCCGTTTCCGTCGCATCTCAAGAGGAGGTACTCTCCACAGGAAAGGTGAGAGGAACTTCAGTGTCGTGCCACCATTCCCAGAGTCCCCCAGATGTCTCAGTCCATTCCAGGGAAACCAGTTTTCCCTGCACTACCTCGACTTTCAAGCCGAGGATCGACTCACACCACTGTGTCACTTGGGACAGCCCTGTGGGAAAGCCTGGTGGGAAAGCCTCGTGGGAAAGCCTCGAGGGGAAGCCACAGATCCCTTGATCCACGGGAAGGGAAGCGCGACACTGGAGCTACAGCTCGGAAGGAAGCGCACGTGCATGCCCCCCACTCGAGACAAGGATTTACTCCACTGGGGAGACTCCAGAAGTACCCCAAGATCCATGTCAGCACTGGAGAGGAATCCTCAGGTTCCGGCACCGACTCCACACAAGGTCTTAGGCCCCGGCATCCACGGGAGAGGAATCCCGAGAAGCCCCGGAGCAACTCCCATGGGGACTGGCCTTTCCTGAGGCCACCAGAGCGGGTCCCTGAGGTCCCGTCGTAAGTCGAGAGCACCTGCCACAACTCGAGAAAATCCAGGAGGTTCTCCCCTCCAGGCGAGATGAGGCCCATTTCCGCTGAGGCGTCTCGAGGCTAATCACATCTAACACCTGGAACTCCCAAAGGGTCCTTCACACTTTTGCTGCAACTTAAGAAGTTCCCCGACATGCCCGGCACCACTCGAGAGGAAGCACGAGAGTCCTGCCCACATCTAGAGGAGCCCCGTTTCCATCTCATAGCTCGAGAGGAGGGATACTTTCCCTGCGTGTTCGGGAAAGAATTCCCGTGTTCCCGTCGCATCTCAAGAGGAGGCGCTCTCCACAGGAAATGCGAGAGGAACTCCAGGGTCGTGCCACCATTCCCACAGTCCCCCAGATGTCTCAGTCTATTCCAGGGAAACCTGTTTTCCCTGCACTGCCTCGACTTTCAAGCCGAGGATCGACTCACACCACGGTGGCACGTGGGACAGCCCTGTGGGAAAGCCTCGTGGGAAAGACTCATGGGAAAGCCTCGAGCGAAAGTCACAGATCCCTTGATCCACAGGAAGGGAAGCGTGACACTGCTGCTACAGCTCGGGAGGAAAGCGCCCGTGCATGCCCCCACTCGAGACGAGGACTGACTTCCCTGGGGAGACTCAAGAAGTACCCCAAGATCCATGTCGGCACTGGAGAGGAATCCTCAGGTTACGGCACTGACTCCACACAAGGTCTTAGGACCCAGCATCGACGGGAGTGGAATCCCGAGAAGCCCGCAAGCAACTCGCATGGGGACTGGTCTTTCCTGAGGCCACCAGATCGGGACTCTGAGGTCCCCGTCGTAAGTCGAGAGCACCTGCCGCAACTCGAGAAAATCCAGGAGGTTCTCCCCTCCAGGCGAGATGAGGCGCATTTGTGCTGAGGCAGTCTCAGTGTAATTAGACCTAACCTCTGTAACTCCCAAAGGGTCCTTCACAACCTTGCTGCAAGTCAAGAAGTGGCCCGACATACCAGTCTGCAATCGAGAGGAAGCACGAGAGTCCCGCCCACATCCAGAGGAGCCCCGTTTGCGCCTCCTAGCTCGAGAGGAGGGATCCTTTTACTGCGTGGTCGGGAAAGAATTCCTGCCGTTTCCGTCGCATCTCAAGAGGAGGTACTCTCCACAGGAAAGGTGAGAGGAACTTCAGGGTCGTGCCACCATTCCCAGAGTCCCCCAGATGTCTCAGTCCATTCCAGGGAAACCAGTTTTCCCTGCACTACCTCGACTTTCAAGCCGAGGATCGACTCACACCACTGTGTCACTTGGGACAGCCCTGTGGGAAAGCCTGGTGGGAAAGCCTCGTGGGAAAGCCTCGAGGGGAAGCCACAGATCCCTTGATCCACGGGAAGGGAAGCGCGACACTGGAGCTACAGCTCGGAAGGAAAGCGCACGTGCATGCCCCCACTCGAGACAAGGATTTACTCCACTGGGGAGACTCCAGAAGTACCCCAAGATCCATGTCAGCACTGGAGAGGAATCCTCAGGTTCTGGCACCGACTTCACACAAGGTCTTAGGCCTCGGCATCGACGGGAGAGGAATCCCGAGAGGCCACCGAGCAACTCGCATGGGGACTGGCCTTTCCTGAGGCCACCAGAGCGGGTCCCTGAGGTCCCGGTCGTAAGTCGAGAGCACCTGCCACAACTCGAGAAAATCCAGGAGGTTCTCCCCTCCAGGTGAGATGAGGCCCATTTGTGCTGAGGCGTCTCGTGGCTAATCACACCTAACCTCTTGAACTTCCAAAGAGTCCTTCACACCCTTGCTGCAACTCAAGAAGTTCCGCGACATACCCATCTCCACTTGAGAGGAAGCACGAGAGTCCCGCCCACATCCAGAGGAACCCCGTTTCCGCCTCCTAGCTCGAGAGGAGGGATCCTTTCCTGCGTGGTCGGGAAAGAATTCCCGTCGTTCCCGTCGCATCTCAAGAGGAGGCACTCTCCACAGGAAAGGCGAGAGGAACTCCAGGGTCGTGCCACATTCCCCGAGTCCCCAGATGTCTCAGTCCATTCCAGGGAAAACTGTTTTCCCTGCACTGCTTCGACTTTCAAGCCGAGGATCGACTCACACCACGGTGGCACGAGGGACATCCCTGTGGGAAAGCCTCGTGGGAAAGCCTCGTGGAAAAGCCTCGTGGGAAAGCCTCGAGCAAAAGCCACAGATCCCCTGATCCACTCGAAGGGAAGAGCGACACTGCTGCTACAGCTCGGGAGGAAAGCGCAGTTGCATGCCCCCACTTGAGACGGGGACTGACTCCCCTGGGGAGACTCCAGAAATACCCCAAGATAGATGTCGGCACTGGAGAAGAATCCTCAGTTTCCAGCACCGACTCCACACAAGGTCTTAGGCCCCGGCATCGACGGGAGAGGAATCCCTAGAGGTCCCCCAGCAACTTGCATGAGGACTGGCCTTTCCTGAGGCCACCAGAGCGGGTCCCTGAGGTCCCCGTCGTAAGTCGAGAGCACCTGCCACAACTTGAGAAAATCCAGGAGGTTCTCCCCTCCAGGCGAGATGAGGCCCATTTCCGATGAGGCGTTTAGAGGCTAAACACACCTAACCTCTGGAACTTCCAAAGGGTCCTTCGCACCCTTGCTGCAACTCAAGAAGTTCCCCGACATACCCGTCTACACTCGAGAGGAAGCACGAGAGTCCCGCCCACATCCAGAGTAGTCCGGATTTCGCCTCCTGGCTCGAGAGGAGGAATCCTTTCCCTGCGTGGTCGGGAAAGAATTCCCGGCGTTCCCGTCACATCTCAAGAGGAGGCTCTCTCCACCGGAAAGGCGAGAGGAACTCCAAGGTCGTGCCACCCTTCCCAGAGTCCCCCAGATGTCTCAGTCCATTCCAGGGAAACCTGTTTTCCCTGCACTGCCTCGACTTTCAAGCCGAGGATCGACTCACACCACGGTGGCACGTGTGACAGCCCTATGGGAAAGCCTCGTGGGAAAGCCTCGAGGCGAAGCAACAGATCCCTTGATCCACGCGAATGGAAGCACGACCCTGCAGCTAAAGCTCAGAAGGAAAGTGCACGTGCATGCCCCGATTCCAGATGAGGACTGACTCCCCTGGGGAGACTCCAGAAGTACCCCAAGATCCATGTCAGCACTGGAGAGGAATCCTCAGGTTCCGGCACCGACTTCACACAAGGTCTTAGGCCCCGGCATTGACGGGAGAGGAATCGCGAGAGGCCCCCGAGCAACTCGCATGGGGACTGGCCTTTCCTGAGGCCACCTGATCGGGTCCCTGAGGTCCCCGTCGTCAGTCGAGAGCACCTGCCACAACTCGAGAAAATCCAGGAGGTTCTCCCCTCCAGGCGAGATGAGGCCCATTTCCGCTAATGCGTCACGAGGCTAATCACACCTAACCTCTGGAACTCCCAAAGGGTCCTTCACACTTTTGCTGCAACTTAAGAAGTTCCCCGACATACCCGTCTCCACTTGAGAGGAAGCACGAGAGTCCCGCCCACATCCAGAGGAGCCCGTTTCCATCTCATACCTCGAGAGGAGGGATACTTTCCCTGCGTGTTCGGGAAAGAATTCCCGGCGTTCCCGTCGCATCTCAAGAGGAGGCGCTCTCCACAGGAAAGGCGAGAGGAACTCCAGGGTCGTGCCAACATTCCCACAGTCCCCCAGATGTCTCAGTCTATTCCAGGGAAACCTGTTTTCCCTGCACTGCCTCGACTTTCAAGCCGAGGATCGACTTACACCACGGTGGCACGTGGGACAGCCCTGTGGGAAAGCCTCGTGGGAAAGCCTCATGGGAAAGCCTCAAGCAAAAGTCACAGATCCATTGATCCTCGCGAAGGGAAGTGTGACACTGCTGCTACATCTCGGGATGAAAGCGCCCGTACATGCCCCCACTCGAGACGAGGACTGACTTCCCTGGGGAGACTACAGAAATACACCAAGATCCATGTCGGCACTGGAGAGGAATCCTCAGGTTCAGGCACTGACTCCACACAAGGTCTTAGGACCCAGCATCGACGGGACTGGAATCCCGAGAGGCCCGCGAGAAACTCGCATGGGGACTGGCCTTTCCTGAGGCCACCAGAGCGGGTCTCTGAGGTCCCAGACCTAAGTCGAGAGCACCTGCTGCAACTCGAGAAAATCCAGGAGGTTCTCCCCTCCAGGCGAGATGAGGCCCATTCGTGCTGAGATGTCTCGAGGCTAATCAGACCTAACCTCTGGAACATACAAAGGGACCGTCACACCCTTGCTGCAACTCAAGAAGTTCCCCGACATACCCGTCTCCATTCGAGAGGAAGCAGGAGAGTCCCGCCCACAATCAGAGGAGCCCCGTTTGCGCCTCCTAGCTCGAGAGGAGGGATCCTTTCCCTGCGTGGTCGGGAAAGAATTCCCGGCGTTCCCGTCGCATCTCAAGAGGAGGCACTCTCCACAGGAAAGGCGAGAGGAACTCCAGAGTCGTGCCATATTCCCAGAGTCCCCAGATGTCTCAGGCCATTCCAGGGAAACCTGTTTTCCCTGCACTGCCTCGACTTTCAATCCGAGGATCAACTCACACCACGGTGGCACGTGGGACATCCCTGTGGGAAAGCCTCGAGGGAAAGCCCCTGATCCCTTGATCCACGGGAAGGGAAGCATGACACTGCTGCTACAGCTCGGAAGGAAAGTGCACGTGCATGCCCCCACTCGAGACAAGGTCTGACTCCACTGAGGAGACTCCAGAAATACCCCAAGATCCATGTCAGCACTGGAGAAGAATGCTCAGGTTCCGGCACCGACTCCACACAAGATCTTAGGCCCCGGCATCAACTGGAGCGGAATCCCGAGAGGCCCCGAGCAACTCGCATGGGGTCTGGCCTTTCCTGAGGCCAACAGAGCGGGTCCCTGAGGTCCCCGTCGTAAGTCGAGAGCACCTTCCGCAACTCGAGAAAATCCAGGAGATTCCCCCTCCAGGCGATATGAGGCCCATTTGTGCTGAGGCGTCTCAAGGCTAATCACACCTAACCTCTGGAACTTCGAAAGGGTCCTTCACACCCTTGCTGCAACTCAAGAAGTTCCCTGACATACCCGTCTCCACTCGAGAGGAAGCACGAGAGTCCCGCCCACATCAAGAGGAGCCCCGTTTCCGCCTCCTAGCTCGAGAGGAGGGATCCTTTCCCTGCGTGATCGGGAAAGAATTCCTGGCCTTCCCGTAGCATCTCAAGAGGAGGCGCTCTCCACAGGAAAGGCGAGAGGAACTCCAGGGTCGTGCCTCCATTCCCAGAGTCCCCCAGATGTCTCAGTCCATTCCAGGGAAAACTGTTTTTCCTGCACTGCCTCGACTTTCAAGCCGAGGATCGACTCACACCACGGTGGCACGTGTGACAGCCCTGTGGGAAAGCCTCGTGGGAAAGCCTCGAGGGAAAGCCTCAAGGGAAAGCCACAGATCCCTTGATCCACGCGAAGGGAAGGGCAACACTTCTGCCACAACTCGGGAGGAAAGTGCACGTGCATGCCCCTACTCGAGACGAGGACTGACGCCCCTGGCGAGACTCCAGAAGTAGCCCAAAATCCATGTCAGCACTGGAGAGGAATCCTCAGGTTTCGGCAATGACTCCACACAAGGTCTTAGGACCCAGCATCGAAGGGAGAGGAATCCCAGAGGCCCTCGAGCAACTCGCATGGGAACTGTCCTTTCCTGAGGCCACCAGAGCAGGACCTTGAAGTCCCCGTCGTAAGTCGAGAGCACCTGTCCCAACTCAAGAAAATACAGGAAGTTCTCCACTCCAGGCGAGATGAGACCATTTCCACTGAGGCGTCTCGAGGCTAATCACCCCTAACCTCTGGAACTCCCAAAGGGTCCTTCACACTTTTGCTGCAACGTAAGAAGTTCCCCGACATACCCGGCTCCACTCGAGAGGAAGCACGAGAGTCCCGCCCACATCCAGAGGAGCCCCGTTTCCATCTCATAGCTCGAGAGGAGGGATACTTTCCCTGCGTGTTCAGGGAAAGAATTCCCTGCGTTCCCGTCGCATCTCAAGAGGAGGCGCTCTCCACAGGAAAGGCGAGCGGAACTCCAGGGTCCTGCCACCATTCCCACAGTCCCCCAGATGTCTCAGTCTATTCCAGGGAAACCTGTTTTCCCTGCACTGCCATCGACTTTCAAGCCGAGGATCGACTCACACCACGGTGGCACGTGGGACAGCCCTGTGGGAAAGCCTCGTGGGAAAGCCTCATGGGAAAGCCTCCAGGGAAAGTCATAGATCCCTTGATCCACGCGAAGGGAAGCGTGACACTGCTGCAACAGCTCGGGAGGAAAGTGCCCGTGCATGCCCCCACTCGAGACGAGGACTGACTTCCCTGTGGAGACTCCAGAAGTACCCCAAGATCCATGTCGGCACTGGAGAGGAATCCTCAGGTTCCGGCACTGACTCCACACAAGGTCTTAGGACCGAGCATCGACGGGAGTGGAATCCCGAGAAGCCCGCGAGCTACTCGCATGGGGACTGGCCTTTCCTGAGGCCACAAGAGCGGGTCCCTGAGGTCCCCGTCGTAAGTCGCGAGCACCTGCCGCAACTGGAGAAAATCCAGGAGGTTCTGCCCTCCAGGCGAGATTTGGCCCTTTTCCGCTGAGGTGTCTCGAGGCTAATCACACCTAAGCTCTGGAACTTTCAAAGGGTCCTTCACACCCTTGCTGCGACTCAAGAAGTTCCCCGACATACCCGTCTCCACTCGAGAGGAAGCACGAGAATCCCTCCCACATCCAGAGGAGCCCCATTTCCACCTCCTTGCTTGATAGGAGGGATCCTTTCCCTGCGTGTTCCGGAAATAATTCCCGGCGTTCCCGTCGCATCTCAAGAGGAGGCGCTCTCCACAGGAAAGGCGAGAGCAACTTCAGGGCCGTGCCACCATTCCCAGAATCCCCCAGATGTCTCAGTCCATTCCAGGGAAACCTGTTTTCCCTGCACTGCCTCGACTTTCAAGCCGAGGATCGACTCACACCACGGTGGCACGTGTGACAGCCCTGTGGGAAAGCCTCGTGGGAAAGCCTCAAGGGAAAGCCTCGAGGGAAAGCCCACAGATCCCTTGATCCACGCGAAAGGAAGCGTGACACTGCTGCTACAGCTCGGGAGGAAACGGAACGTGCATGCCCCCACTCGAGACGAGGAGTGACTCCCCTGTGGAGACTCACATTCAGAGGAACCCCGTTTCCGCCTGGCAGCTCGAGATGAAGGATCCTATCCTGCTTAGTCAGGAAAGTTTTTTCGGCATTCCCGTGGCATCTCAAGAGCAAGGGCTCTCAATAGGAAAGGCGAGAGGTACTCCAGGGTCGTGCCACCATTCCAAGAGTCCCCCAGATGTCTCAGTCCATTTCAGAGGAACCTGTTTTCCCTGCACTGCCTCGACTTTCAAACCGAGGATCCACTCACACCATGGTGGCACGTGGGACAGCCCTGTGGGAAAGCCTCGTGGGAAAGCCTCGAGGGAAAGCCACAGATCCCTTGATCCCCACGATGGGAAGCGTGACACATCTGCTACACTGTCCCTGAGGTCACGGTCGTATGTCGAGAGCACGTGCCGCAACTCGAGAAAATCCAGGAGGTTCTCTGCTCCAGTCTAGATGAGGCCCATTTTCTCTGCAGCGTCTCGAGAGTAATCACACCTAAACTCTGGAACTTCCAAACGGTCCTACACACCCTTGCTACAACTCAAGAAGTTCCCCGACATACCAGTCTCCACTCCAGAGGAAGCACGAGGGTCCGGCCACCTCCAGAGGAGCTCCGTTTCCGCCTCCAAGCTCGAGATGAGGGATCCTTCCCTGCTTGCTCGGGAAAGAATTCCCGACGTTTCCGACGCATCTCAAGAGGAGGCACGCTGCACAGTAAAGGCGAGAGGAACTCATGGGTCGTGCCACCATTCCCAGAGTCCCCCAGATGTCTCAGTCCATTCCAGAGGATCCTGTTTTCCCTGCACTGCTTCAACTTTCACGCCGAGGATCGACTCACACCACAGTGGCACGTGGGACAGCCCTGTATGAAAGCCTCGTGGGAAAGCCTCGAGGGAAAGCCACAGATCCCTTGATCCACGCGACGGGAAGCGTGACACTGCTGCTACAGCACGGGAGGAAAGCGCACGTGCATGCCCCCACTCGAGACGAGCACTGACTCCCCTGGGGAGACTCCAGAAGTACCCCAAGATGCATGTCAGCCCTGGAGAGGAATCCTCAGGTTCCAGCCCCGACTCCACAAAAGGTCTTAGGCCCCAGCATCGACGGGAGTGGAATCATGAGAGGCCCCATAGCAACACGCATGGGGACTGGCCTTTCCTGCGGCCGCCAGAACGGGTCCCTGAAGTCCCCGTCGTAAGTCGAGAGCACCTGCCGAAACTCGGTAAAATACAGGAGGTTCTCCCCTGCAGGCTAGATGAGGCCCGTTTCCACTGAGGTGTCTCGAGGCTAATCACACGTGACCTCTGGAACTTCAAAAGAGTCTTTCACAGTCAAGCTGCAACTCAAGAAGTTCCCCGACACACCCGTCTCCACTCAAGAGGAAGCACGATGGTCCCGGCCACATCCTGAGGAGCTCCGTTTCCGGCTCGTACCTCGAGATGAGGGATCCTTTCCCTGCTTGGTCGGGAAAGAATTCCCGGCATTCCCATCGCATCTCAAGGGAGGCGCTCTCCAAAGGAAAGGGGAGAGGAACTGCAGGGTCGTGCCACCATTCCAAGACTCCCCCAGATGTGTCAGTCCGTTCCACAGGAACCTGTATTCCCTGCACTGCCTCGGCTTTCACGCCGAGGATCGACTCACACCACCGTGACACGTGGGACAGCCCTGTGGGAAAGCCTCGTGGGAAAGACTCGAGGGAAAGCCACATCCCTTGGTCCACGCAAGGGTAACCGTGACACTGCTGCTACAGCATGGGAGGAAATGGCACGCTCACGCCCCCACTCGAGACGAGGCCTGACTCCCTTGTGGAGACTCCAGAAGTACCCCAAAATCCATGTCAGCACTGGAGAGGAATCCTCAGCTTCCGGACCCGACTCCACACAAGGTCTTAGGCCCCAGCATCGACGGGAGAGGAATCACGAGAGGCCCCCTAGCAACACGCATGATAACTGGCCTTTCCTGCGGCCGCCAGAGCGGGTCCCTGAATCCCCGTCGTAACTCGAGAGCACCTGCTGAAACTCGGGAATATCCAGGAGCCTCTCCATTCCAGGCGACATGAGGCCCATTTCCGCTGAGGCATCTCGAGACTAACCACACCTAACCTCTGGAACTTCCAAAGGGTCCTTCACACCCTTGCTGCAACTCAAGAAGTTCCCCGGCATACCCGTTCCTCTTCACGTTCTGCCGTAATGGTGGTGTCATCTGCATATCTAAGTTGATTGATATTTCTACCGGCAATCTTGATTCCAGCTTATGTATCTTCCATCCCAGCATTTTTCGTGATGTACTCTGCATAGAAGTTAAATAAACAGGGTGACAATATACAGCCTTGACATACACCTTTTCCTTTTTGGAACCAGTCTGTTGTTCCATGTCCTGCTCTAACTGTTGCTTCCTGACCTTCATCCAGATTTCTCAAGAGGCAGGTTAGGTGGTCTGGTATTCCCATCTCTTTCAGAATTGTGGCTAAAACAACAGTATAAGGACCTTTCCGATGTCAGGCCAAGGAATTGTGTTTCCAGTCATTGAGCCACACCTTGATCACTGAGCACAAATTCATGAATCTGTTCCTCAAGGGGAAATGAGATTCTTTTTTATACAAACTTAGTTACCTGATTTATTACCTTACCTAATTGTTCCATCTGCTGTGAAATCCCACCCCCTTACTTGTGGCAAATCTGCTAACACCTGCCTCACTGTGGGAGGGGGTCTCCCATAGAAAATTTCATAAGGACACCAACTGTGGGAACGTGCGGTTACCCGTAATATGAGTAAGTCTGCCGGAAGCAAGCCCATCCACGTACAGTCAGTCTCTATGATCCATTTTGAAAGTGTCTCTTCAAGAGTTTGGTTGTTTCTTTCCACCATTCCAGAACACTGGGGCCTATATGCTGTATGTAATTTCCACTGATATTTAGAGCTTCACATACCTGTTAATTAACGCGGCTACAAAGACAGGGCCATTGTCGGATTCTATACTGGTTAGAAACCCAAGTCTGGGAATTATTTCTCAAATCAGCGAGCTACTTCATTTTCTTTTTCAGATCAGGTAGGGAAGGCCTCTGCCCAACCGGAGAAGGTACCTACTATTCTAGTAAGTCATGATAACAGGTGACTGCCTTTGCTTCCCCGAAGGACACTCGCTTTCCCTGCATCCTGAGAACTCCACGTCTCAGCCAGTTGGAAAAGCGCTTCTTGGAGGTCATTATTCAGGGGCAATTTCCCATGGAGCCTGGGGCCCTAGGGAGCGGCTCCACACTCCCAGGGAAAGGCAGAGCCACAGCCACACATCTGTCCCATCCCCTTTGCTCTGTAGGAGAGCTCTAGTGAGCCTAGGTCTGTCAGAAAAATTCTTGGCTCCTATGGGGACACATTCTATGTGTGAAACTGCATCCAGGACCTAGGGGCCACAGGGCTCCTGTTTCTCTCGGGGGCGGAGGGGTGGGGGGCCTGAAGCAGTGCGGCCCAGCAACAGCTTCCACATCCATCCAATTGCTCTTTTCTTACCTCTGATAGAACTAGCTTTGTTCCAGCCTTTGGCAATTTGGAGGCAAGCGGGCCCCACTTCCTCCCCAAGGAGGCATGGGACCTACTCTGAGTGGAAAGGCCCCTCACGGAGCTGAACCCAGGAAGGCACCCAGTCATGTCTGACACATTCCTGCATCCTGCTTCTTCATGAGCAATACCGCTATAAGCTAGGAATGTCTTTCCAAGGCTCAGAAAGGACAGGGGAGATGCATGGTGCTGCCTCTGGAATTTCGGTCCTCTGAGCAGACCTGGAGGTCTCCCCTTGAAGGAGCTAACCAGTTTCTTCCAAATACAGGCTTGCAAACACACACTGGGTGGCTGCCTCTTCTTCCCTGAAGGACGATCACTTTCCCCGCATCCTGTGAACTCTGCATCCCAGCCTGCTGGAAAAGCGCTTCTTGGAGGTCATTTTTCAGGGACAATTTTCCCTGGAGCCCGGGGCCGTAGGGAGGGCCCATGCTCGCTGGGAAAGGCAGAGTCACATCCACAGTCTGTTCTACCCCTTTTGCCCTGTAGGAGAGCTCTAGTGAGCCTAGGTCTGTCAGGAAAATTCTTGGCTCCTATGGGGACACACCCTGTGTGTTAACCTGCATATCGGACCTAGGGGCCACAGGGCGCCTGTTCCTCTCGGGGGGGACCCTGAAGTGGTGCGGCCCAGCAACAGCCTGAACATCCATCCGATTGCTCTTTTCTTCCTTCTGATAGAGCTAGCTTTGCTTCTCACTTTGGCATTTCGGAAGCCAGGGGGAGCCCCACCGCTGTTGTCCTGGGGTCTATTGGAGGTACCCGGTCTATTGGACCCCAGCATGGCACCCGACCCCCTCAGACACACTCCCGCAGCCTCCTTCCCCATGGGCAGGACTGTTCTGACCTAGGAATGTGTTCCCAAGGCTCAGAAAATGCAGGGAGACACACGGCCCTGACTCTGGAACTGAGGCCATTGGAGCAGGCCTGGAGGTCTGACGTCTGAGACGCCAAACACTTGCTGCAAGATACAGGTGTGAAAACACACTCTCTGGGGCTGCCTTTCCTTCCTCCAAGGAAGAGAGCTTTTCCAGTCTCCTCCGTGCTGAGTCATACAAGGCTGCAAAGGTCTGGCTTAGAGGGCATTTCTCAGCGGCAATGGCCCCTGAGGCCCTGCACCCAGGGAGGGATCCTACCCTCCCAGGGGAAGTCAAAGCAACTCCAAACAGCTGTTCTATCATGTTTCCTCTGCAGGAGGGAGCTAGTGAGCCCAGGTCTGTCTGGAACGTTCTTGGATCCTGTGGGGAAATCATCCTGGGAGCCCACCTGGATACCAGTCGTAGGGGCTAAAATTCGCATTTTCCTTCCTTGGAGCCCTAACGCAGTACAGCCTAGCAACTGCTTGAAAATCCATCCTGTTGCTGTTTTCTTCCCTCTGACAGAGCGAGCTTTGCTCCCCATTTTGGGATTTCAGAAGCAAGGTGGGTGGCTGGCAACTCGCTTGGCGCTGGGGTCCATTGGAGGTGCAAGCGTGCGCTCGACGA